>NW_006922901.1:38362-54019 GCF_000298275.1 Orycteropus afer afer | reverse complement strand
CAGGAAGCAGTGGCAGACATGGCCTGCAGCCAGAGCATGTAGGGGGAAGCCCAGGAATTAAGTGAAGTGGCTGGTGCAGCTAAGGGAGACGAACTTGTCTGTCACTTTGTCATACTGTGGTGGCTTGCATGTTGCTTTGAGGCTGGAGGCTGTGCCAGAAGCTGTGCCAATGGTGGACCAGTTTTGATGGAGCTTACAGACTTAGACAGACTTGGAAAAAGGAAGAGGCCATCTACTTCTCAAAGATTGGCCAGTGAAAACCTGATGAATAGTAGTGAAACACTGTCTGATATGTCACTGGAAAATTTTTTGAATAGCCCTGAAACATTGTCTGGTACAGTCTTGGAAGATGAGCCTCTTAGGTTGGAAGTCACTGAAAATACAACTGGGGAAGAGCTGCCTCCTCAGATTAGAGCCGACCTTAATGATATGAATGGAATATAGGTTTCAGGACCTCCATTCATTTATGTGGCACGACTCAAAATGGGAAGAAACAGATACCAACATGCATTAATAATCAGAACACGGAATGTAGAAAGTATGAATCTAGGAAAATTGGAAGTTGTCCAAAAATGAAATGGAACACATAAAGATCGATATCCTAGGCATTAGTAAGCTGGTTACCTGTTCTGGCTGTCACCCCTGTCTCCTGTTGCTTCCTGCGGACAGATCTTGGCTCAAAGCCAAGAATACCAGAAAACACAATAAAACTTGTTCTTTATTGACTGTGCAAAAGCATTCAATTGTATGTATCATAACATAGTATTGGTAACATTGAGAAGAATGGGAATTCCAGAATGCTTAATTGTGCTCATGAGGAACTTGTACATAGACCAAGACGTTGTTGTTCAAGCAGAATAAGGGGATACACCATGGTTTAAAATCAAGAAGAGAGAGTCAGGGTTGTATCCTTTCACCATACTTATCCAATCTGTATGCTGAGGAAATAATCAGAGAGGCTGGACTATATGAAGAATATGGCATCAGGATTGGAGGAAGACTCCTTAACAACTGGCATTATGCAGAAGACACAACTTTGTTTGCTGAAAGTGAGGATGACTTGAAGCACTTACTGATGAAGATTGAAGACTACAGTCTGCAGTATGGATTACACCTCAATATAAAGAAAAGAAAAATCCTCACAATGGGACCAATAAGCAGCATCATGATAAATGGAGAAAAGATTGAAGTTGTCAAAGACTTCTTATTACTTGGTTTTAAAATTAACACCAATAGAAGCAGCAGTTAAGACATCAGAAATCGTATAGCATTGTGCAAATCTGCTGCAAAGGACCTCTTTTAAGTGCTGAGGAGCAAAAATATTTCCTTGAAGACAAGGGCGTGCCTGATGTAGGCCATGGTGTTTTCAATCACCTCATGCTTGTGAGAGCTGGGCAGTGAAAAAAGAAGACCAAAGATGAGTGGAAACTTTTGAGTTGTGGTGTTGGAGAAGAATGCTGAACATACTATGGCCTGCTAAAAAAACTAATGAATCTATCTTGGAAGAGGTGTAGCCAGAATGCTCCTTGGAAGCAAAATGGCCACACTTCATTTCATCTACTTTGGTTATGTTGTAAGAAGGGACCATTCCCTAGGGAAGGATATCATGATTGTTAAAGTGGAAGGACAATGAAATAGGGGAAGGCCCTCAACAGGATTGATTGACACAATGACTTCAACGATGGCCTCAGGTATAGGAAAGGTTATGGGGTTGGCACAGGTGTAGGCAGTGTTTCATTCTGCTGTACATGAGATCGGTATGAATCGGAGACAATTTGACAACACCTAACAACAACAAGAGGTAGTTGAAAACATTATATTTATATATATACATATAGATACATTTCTAATATTTCAATAAATAAGACAGTGACCCACCCCTTGTTGTTGTTGTTGTTGTTGTTATGTGCCGTCGAGTCGGCCCCGACTCATAGCGACCCCTCCTTGGGTTTCCGAGGCAGTATCACTACGGAAGTAGGATTGCCCAACCTTCCTTCCGAGGAGTGGCTGGTGGGTTTGAACCGCCAGCCTTCTGGTTAGCAGTCAAGTGCTTTAGCCACTATGCTACCAGAGCTCCTTTATAACCCAATAATCACTTGATGAGACATACAAGCCAATTGGTAACAAGTTGATTGCATCAGGATCTTTTTCCATTTTATCAGAAACTACATTTTTTTTAGCTCCTTCTGCTTTCTTATCCTTTTTTTCTCTAATTCCATTACAAATTCTTCCCAAGAACATTCCCTTAATGAATCAAATATGTAAAAGTCTCTCTTCTTTGAAGGCATGTGACCTGAGACAAGTGTACATACCAGAGATTATGATCACAATCTTCTATTTCAGTCCACAGGCAGATGCTCTAATTGTTTGCTTCACTGGCTAACTGAAGTCTGCACTCAACTGTGGCCTTCTGCAAAGGATGTTGAAAAGACAGAAATTCCTTGCTGATTGGAGAAGAGGAAATCATTATTCTTAGAGAAGTAGGAATGTTACCTAGTCCCTATATATATCCTTAAGCGAGTCTTTTAACTTCAAGATTTAAAAGTTCATTGTGAAGGGAGTGACAGCATGACAGCGTCTTTGAAATGTTCTTCTGTGGTTGTTTTCTGCAGATAAAATATATTGCAAGTTGAAATAAGCTTTATGATTTCAGTAGGAATGTCCACCAAGACCAAGTAACTGTATCTAAACTTCAATGATAGGATGAGAGTGGTGTTAAGCACCAGGAATGAAATGGTCACTATTTGGATTGACCACTGCTGAAATCTTTAGTTTTTGAAACTAAACTATTGCATTTGTCATTTGGAAATGGATGAACAATGCACAAAGTAACACTTGATCTGTTTAACAGGGGAAACAACACTAATATAGATATGAGTCCCATTGATAAAGAACAAGGAGATCTGGTGGCATAGAGTGTAAGTGTGGTAGTTAAGGTTGTTGTCAACTTGGCTGGGCCTGGTTGAGTGGCTGGGCAGCTGTCACCTTGGCTGAGCCTGGTTGAGTGGCTGGGCAGCTGGTGAGATTGGCAATCAATTCCATGGCAGAATCTACTGGAGCAGCTGAATAGCTGCTTTAGGGATGTGATATGCTTCCAGTATACAAGAAGCAGCTTTGAGGAAAGTCTGCAGCTTTTTGGCGTGCTTGAACACTGGATGTAGCCAAGTCATTGTTCAGTACCCTGCTATGCCCTGTAGATCTTGGGACTTCTCCTGGACTTGAATTAATGGTCTGTCATGTTGTCTGGTGACATTAGGACTGTGCCTTTTTACTTGTCAACCTTGGGCATCAGCAGCCAGCAGCTGCCTGAGTGAAGAAAAGCCTCCAACCTCAGTGGGTCAGGAGCAGGAGGCAGAACTGAAACCCGAAGTTGAAGGCCTCTCACCCAGCTCCTAGAAACTGGAACTTTGGACTCAGACTTCTAGCCTTCAAAATTGTAGGAGAATAAACTCCCATTTGTTAGAGCCATCCCATTTGTGGTATAGTCCTGTCAGAGATACATTTCTAATATTTCAATAAATGAGACAGTGACTCACCCCTTATAACCCAATAATCACTTGACCTGTCAGAGCAACACTAGGTAACCCAAACAGTATGGCATTTGGCTGCTAAGCAGAAGGTTGTAGGTTCAAATCCACCAGCTACTCCATGGGAGGAAGATGAGGTGATCTACTTTCATACATTCCTGGAGGAAGTGCAGCCAGAATGCTCCTTGGAAGAAAGAATGGCCAGACTTCATCTCACCTATTTTGGTCATGTTGTAAGAAGGAACCATTCCCTCGAGAAGGATGTCATGCTTGGTAGGGTGGAGGATCGACTAAAGAGGGGGAGGCCTTCAACGAGATGGATTGACAAAGTGGCTGTGATGATGGGCTCAAGTATAGCAGGGATTGTGGGGCTGGCACGGGATTGGGCAGTGTTTCGTTCTGCTGTGCATGGGGTCGCTATGAGTCGGAATCAACTCGATGGCACTTAACAACAACAACAACAACACTTTCATAAAGATTTACTGCCTTGGAAACCCAATGAGGAGTGCTATGAGTCAGAATCAATTTGATGACAGTGAGTTTTTTGATAAAGTATAGAGTCCCTAGGTCATGAAAAGTTTTAACACACTCAAGTACTAACTGAAAGATTGGAAGTTCAAGTCTACTTGGAGGAAGCAATGAAGAAAGATCTGACAATCTACTCCTGAAAAATCAGCTATTGAAAACCTTATGTAACACAATTCTACTCTGACATATGGGTTTACCATGACTCAGTTTGGTTGATGACAACTGGTAATGGGTCATAAAGGACAATGACCACTCCCTTATTTTTCAGACCTAATAATAGACTCCGTTTTAGTTGTTAGATGCCATGGAGTTCGATCTATGTTCAACAGAACAAAGCACGTCCTCATAATAACTGCATTGTAAAAGCCCATTCTCAGAGTCACTGTGCCAATCCACCTCACTGAGGGTCTTCCTCTTTTTTGCTGACCCTCTACTTTACCAAGCATGTTGTCCTTCCTCAGAAAGTAGTCCTCCCTGATAACATGACCAAACTATGAGAGATGAAGTCTCACCCTCCTAGCTTGTAAAGGGCATCTGATTGTGACATATTTGTTCATTCTTCTGGCAGTCCGTGGTACATTCAATATTCTTTGCCAACACAATTCAAATACACACAGAATTGTTTGAATAAATTATAGCTAGATTTGTTTGAGAAAATATCCTCGAATAAATTAAAAAATAGGCACTGCATGTCTTTTTTACAGATGATATGCATTTAGGAAATTCATGAGGATAACAATTCATTGGGGAAAGGAAATTTCCAGGTACTACAGAGATTACTGCACAGAACCTACAAGCTAGAGCTAATTCCCTGAGACATGAAACACCATAGTAGTTGACTGATTAGTGTGAGGATTTAAGGAGTTCACATGAAAAATTATGACCTGATAATGGGACAATTTTGGCTCTTTGGAAACCAAAACCCATATCAAAGTGGTTTCTTCATTTTCTTAGTGTGTGGTTAGAATAGACATACCATTTAGAGGTGGAATTCTCTCATTAACTCATTGAATAGGGGAAATCTAGAAAGTTATCAGAACTCCAAATATTTTCAAATTAATTCTTACCACCAACCATTTACTCTGTAACATTTGCCTCTGTTTATATAATCTGAGGGTAATGAATATATAGGATATACAGAACTGGACTGTGTTTACGTACCTTCCTTAAAAGTTGCATAAGGGTCTGGTATCTTTTTTTGACATATAAACCAAAAAAAAAACAAACTCCCTGCCATCAAGTTGATTCCAATTCATAGCAACTCCTTTTGGGATTATGAGGAGGTAAATCTTTACAGAAGTAGATTGCCCAGTCTTCCTTCCATGGTGTGCCTGGGGGGTTTGAACCTCCAACCTTATAAATAACAGTCAATTGTCTTTGGCACTATGCCACCAGAGCGCCTTTATTTTTTGACATATAGCCATTGGATATAAAGTGTTCTCATTAGCTATTTTAATATTGGAAAATTTACCTCAGGCAAGTTAAAAATCATAGTAGAGAACTCTAATATTTTAGGGCAAGCTCCTCTACTGAAATAAACTATTCTGGTTTTTGAGAAACTTCTGACTTGCAACTAGGCCACAGAAAGGAATAAATGACCAACATAAGGAATAAGGTAACAATTTTACTTGAATTACTTGTCATAAACCTGGTGTTATCTTATCCATCAGGCTTTAAAATAGTACATTATTAACAAAATTCCATTGCCGAGTTGAAGTGATATAAATAATACAAAGCCAGTATCCTGGAGGCAAATAAATTTATCACATAAACATATAGTTAACATTTCTTGGATAATTATTCTTAAAGAGATGTCACTACTCACAAATCTACAAATCTTGGACATCTAACTATGGCCATTTAACTGGGAAGGGACTTTTTTTTTTTTTTAATCTGGTTATATAAGAGAGCTGTACATTACTTGCTAACTTTCACTGAAGTTTGACATAACAAATAAAGCAGAGTTTGGGACTGGTAGAGATAGTGACTATGAGTCAGAGTCAGTTGGATGGATGACAGTGGGTTTGATCTCTTTTTCAAAGATAATGGGTGAGCCCTGGTTGTGCAGTGATTTAGTGCTCAGATGCTAACTGAAAACTTTGTACTCACCAGCTGCTCTGTAGAGAAAGATCTGGCAGTCTTCTTCTGTAAAGATTACAGCTTTGGAAACCCTATGGGGTCTACTCTGTCCTAGAGGGTCTCTGTGAGTCAGAATTAATTTGATGACAAAAGAATTATTTGTTTTGGTTGTGTTGGTTTGGGTTTAAAAGATATTGGGGGAAGAAAATTCCTTTTTTTTTTTTTTTTTTTATTGAATAAGATTTGATTGTCCTGATTATCTGAGCAGAAAAAAGAAAGAAAGAAAGAAACTGTGATAAAAATATATGCCACATCATGTAGGGAGATTAATGGTTTTGCCAATGATTTTGAATTTTCAACAAACACCTCTAATGAGTAGTTGAAAGGATATTAAAAAAAAAAAGACTTATGTACATAACTTTTGAAAATACGTGCGAGTGAGTACTTATCCTTGCCCAAAGTTTATCAAATTATACCGAATTTTTAAAAACCAAGGGAACAAGACAGTCTACTCATTAAATGTTGGTCAGTATTTTTCTACAACTGTAATGTTTTTGAAATGAATGTGTAATCATAGTGACCTTGCTGTCATAGGCTTAGCAACATAATTTTCCTTTTAACAAAATTGATGTAGTCCTCAGTTGTGCTGAGTGCCCAATATCACCAAGAGCCAGAGCAAAGCAATCACCTTGGTACCAGATATTTATTGTGTTAAACTTTGATCTCTATATATTGACCTATTTATAGACACTTTACATTAGTGAAATCATGTACTATTTATGCTTTTGTCATTAACTTATTTCACTCAGTATGTCTTTTTCATGGTTCATTCATGTTGTGGCTTTATTAGGACTTAATTTCTGTTTATGTACAAGTAATATCCCATTGTGTGTATTGTTGTTAGGTTCCTTTGGCTCAATTTTTGACTCATAATTACCCCATGGGACAGAATAGGACTGCTCCACAGAGCTCTCTAGGCTGTAATCTTTATGGGAGGTGATGACCAGGTCTTCCTCCTGCCTCCAATCAGAACTCTAGAAAGACAGATATAGACAGACAGACAGACAGACAGATACATAGATAGAGATAGAGAGAGAGAGAGAGAGACAGAAGGTGTTATCACTTTTTGTTTATACATTATTCTGTTGATGGACCTTTTGGTTGTTTCCATGTTGTGTACTGTGAATAATGATGCAATGAATATCATGTACATAGTCATGTACATATTCATGCAATGAATATCATGTACATATCCATGTACATTCATATGTCTGGCTGCTCTTAAGTCTGTTGGGTATATACCTATAAAGAGTAGTGTTGGGTCATATGGTGCTCAGTGTTTAGCTTTTAGAGGAATCACCAAACTGATTTCCACAGAGGCACCACCATTTTGAATTCCTATCAGCAATAGATGAGGGTTACCAGTTATCCATACTCTTATTCACATTGGTTCTTCTCTGTGATTTTTAATGTTAGCCATCTAAATTGACCTTAAAAACAAATCTTAGCACTTATTACAAAGACTGACACAAATTAGACTCTACAGAAAAAAATTATCAAGGAAATCAGATGAATTACAATATTGAAATTTTTCATGTAAATGTCCAAATTTCACATATGTTGATTGTAATTTACTTCATAATATAGTAATAATGTAGTTTCTAATGCAACATAATCTGACCAAACATATAATAATAAATAAATTAGACCTTTTGCTGCCATAGTGCAACACATATGTTTCACTAAATTCTACATTCAGTGTAATTTACTCTAAAAAGAAGATCTATAAGGAAAAAAAAAAGAAAATAGGAGCAGACCAATACAAATACATGCATAATTGTAACCAGAGCACTAACCAAAACAAAGCTATCCTAATAAAATTACTAGAATATTAAAAGAAAAATGTTAAATTCAAAATACATATAGAAGTGTCATAATTCTTAAAGGCATTTACCTTTAAAAGCAGGTGAAACTCACAGATGAAAGGGGCATTAGTAATTGTTGAGATTGCTATCTTACAGGGAATCGAAACAGAAAATGTACCAATACCAGGGAGATTCAGGCAGTAAGTACGTCAAACACAAGGCTAAAGTGAGCACAATAGGGGGAACACAGGGTGAATGGATGTACTCATGACTGCATTCTTCCTCTGCTTCTTGCATTGAGCTGTTTAATGTGCTCTGCATTCATGTGATGTTATTTAATGATGCAAAACATTAGCCACATGAGAAGAATAATGTTGGAGTCAACGCACATTTTGCATTACAGCAATATTTTATTTATGTTAAGCTTCTAAATAAAATATTATAATATTATTCAATATTTTAAAACAATATATAAAGTATATAACTGAAAATAACATTTACAAACTTAAATATCCTAAAGGAGATAAAAGTTCAAAATCATTAGAATGACTTCTATAAATGGAGTGACTACAACAAAACTTTTGCTAGATAATTTTCATGTAGTATTTGTAATCCTGGCTGAAAGTGAAAAGGATTTGAAATAAATACTCATGAAGATCAGAGACTTCATTCAGCTTTCAGTATGGATTATACCCAAGCATAAAGAAAACAAAAATACAACTGGACCACAAAGTAATATCATGATAAATGGAGAGAAGTCTGACATTGTCAAGGATTTCATTTAACTTGGATGCACTATCAATTCCCATACAACCATCAGTCAAGAAATTAAATGATGTATTGCATTAGGCAAATGTGTTGCAAAAGACCTCTTTAACATATTAAAGAACACTGCTTTTGAATTATGGTGTTGCCAAAAAATATCAGTATGTCATGGATTACCAGAAGAAGAAATAAAACTGTCCTGGAAGAAATACATCCAGAATGTGCCTTAGAAGTGAGGATGGCGAGACTTTGTCTCATGTATTTGGGACATGTCATCAGTGGGGACAAGTCCCTGGAGAAGGACATCATGCTTGGTAAAGTAGAGGGTCAGTGAGAAAGAGGAAGCCCTTCAGTACAGTGAATGGATGGCTGCAATGATGGGCTCAAACACAGCAATGAATATGAGGAGGCACAGGACTGGGCAGTGTTTCATTCTGTAGTTCACAGGGTGTGGTGGTTCAGTTTGTGTGTCAACTTGGCTGGGTCTGACTGAGTGGCTGGGCAGCTGGATGTAGTAGTATTCCCCATGATGATACTGGTAATCAACTCTATGGTGGTCTGCTTCCCATATATAAGAAACAGCTTTGGGAATGGTCTCTACCTTATGGCACACTTAAACCCTGCATGTAGCCGTGTAGTTGTTCAGCAGCCTGCCATGCTCTGCCAACCTTGGGACTTTCAATGGACTTGAATTAATGGCCTGCCATGTGATTTGGTAACATTGGTGCTGTGCCATTTTATTTGTCAGCCTTGGGCTTGTCAGCCTTATCAGCCAGGACCTGCCCGAGTGAAGAGATGTTGCCAGCTTCAGTGGGCCGGGAGCAAGAGGCAGAGCTGAAGCCCAAGTTTCAGGGGCTTTCAAACAGCCCCTAGAGCCTGGTACTTTGAATTTTGGCTTCTAGTCTCCTGAACTGTAAAAGAATAAACTCCTTTTTGTTCAAGCTATCCCATTTGTGGTATATATTCTTGTCAGAGTTGCACTAAGTAACTGAAACATAGGGTAACTATGAATTGAAAGTGACTCAGTAGCACCTAACAACAACATTTGTAATTCATAAAGCAAGCATGCATTTTTTTTTTTTTTTTTTTACCAACAGAACCTTATCTCTTATGTTGTCTTTCTCTTATGTTGTAAGATGCTCAGCATCTGAACCTCAGGCATCATAACAAAAGGGTAAGAGATATTGGGTATGTCAACTAAAATTTTATTTCAGACTTTGGCAACTTGAACTTGTAATACAGTTATATGTCCACTATTCTGAGACAGCAGGCTTTATGATTCTGATAATTTGCAAAAATTGTATAGAAGAATCTTTGTCAAAAGGGTGGCAGAATGAGGAAGAGAACACAATGGATTCCAGATTTCTTGAGCCATTGTGGCTGGGTTAAACTCTGAAATCATTGCCCTGAGATATTCTTTAAACTTTAAGCCTTAAAGTACCTCCTGAAATCTTCAAACAACAACAACAATAGTTTATATTAATTAGTAAAGTATATCTTCCTAGAACAGTGTGTTGTTTTAAAGAATTACGTTAAAAAAAAAAGAAAGAAAGAAAGAAAACTCACTGTGGAATCGGATCCGTCCCATAGAGACTTCTTGGGCTTCTGAGGCAGTGTCACTATGGAAGTAGATTGCCCAACCTTCCTTCTGAGGAGTGGCTGGTGGGTTTGAATGTGAGATCAAACTGAGAAGAGCAATTTGAAATGTTAGATGAGAGATTTGAAGGCAATATGTTTATGCCAGTGATGCTGAAACAATTTGGAGAAGGAAGCACAAATATTTGCACAACTTGAAGGATGGAATCAAGTCACTGAGTTGCATGTGTTCAATTGTTGAAATCGGGTTTGTGAATATTTTCACCAAAAAAAAGAGGAATCTGATCATTTTATGATGAGATAAACCCAATTCCATGTATCAATCAGCTTAACTCAAGGAATATAAAGGCAATTATACACATAAAATCATTACAGCCCCATGCACACATGCACATCAAGGGCCCATTTCATTCCATTCGTGTGGGGTTTGAATTTGTGAAATTCTAATAGTGACATATCCTGGAACTTAAGGAGCAATCTGTTGATGATTTTATAGCTCCTTCCATCCCCCGATATATATTTTGATATATAAATGGCTGTTTCTTGAAACTTAGAATATAATGTTTTCTGAAAATGAAAAATGTTATATCTTCTGAAATATTAAAAATTCATGTCTTTTGTGTTGCTTTTGGGCTCTGGTGGCACAGTGCCTAAGGCATTTGACTGCTAACCAGAAGGCTGGTGGTCCAAACCCATCAGGCACCTCAGAAGGAAGGTTGAGTAATCTACTACTGTAGAAATACCACCTCAGAAACCCAAGGAGGGGTCGCTAAAAGTTGGATCCGGTTCCAGGGCAGTGAGTTTGGTTTTTGTAGTGTTCCTTTCATAAACTCAGAATTTTTAAATCCACATTCAAAATTCATAATTTCAATAATACTGCAAAGTCTACAACAGAAGAGTAAAATTAACTTTCTTACCCTATAAAATAGCATCTTATGGTAGAAACAGACAATAAGGTACAAAACTGGGTTGTAGGGGTTTGGGAGAAAATATCCTATAAAACACATCCTGAAGGAAGGGCTTATTTTGACCATCATGATCCACAGGCTTGGCTACACAAAAACCTTAGTCTGAACACCTCCTTTAAGATTTGTCAGTTTGGGGATCTGAACAACATTGAATCTCTCAACATTCCCGTGTTGTCATTTGAGAAAGTAGGTAATTAATTATTTAATTACTTTGAATTTACTGTAGGTCATTGTTAGAAGTTACACTATGTTCCTTAAACATGTCTTGTAAGTCTTAACCTCTATGCTTGTATTTACTTCTAACCAGAAGGTTGGCCTGTATTTATTGCTAACCAGAATGAGCTCTGGTAGTATAGTGCCTAAGGCACTTGACTGCTAACCAGAAGGCTGGTGGGTGAACCACCAGCCATTCCTCAGAAGAAAGGTTGGGCAATCTACTTCCATAGTGATTCTGCCTCGGCAACCTGAGGAGGCGTCGCTATGAGTCGGATCCTAGTTGAGGGCAATGAGGGTTTTTTGTTTTGTTTTGTTTTGTTTTTTTATGTCTATGTTTAGGAGCTCCAGTGATTCTGTGGTTAAAGCAGTGGGCTGCTAACCTGAAGGTCAGTGGTTTGAACCAACCAGCCAATCTGCAGGAGAAAGATTAGTCAGTCTGCTAAATGCACAGCCTTGGAAACCCTATGGGACAGTTCTGCTCTATCTTATAGGTCACTAAGAGTCGGAATCAACTAGTTGGAAGTGTTTTTTTTTAATAAATCTGTGGTTATAAGTTCTTTGGAGAATGGGTTGTGTTTGTTATGTTAATGAGACATGATCAGTGTAGGGAGTACCTTGAGTCACTCTCTTCAGATATTTAAAAAGCAGTTGGGAATCAGAGACGCGGGAAGATGGATGACAAGACACAGGAAGGTTGGCAGGAGCAGAAGCTCAAAAAGACATGGGCTCTCTTTTAGAGCTAACAGGGAGAAAAAGCCTTCGGCTAGAACCAGCACTCTGAATTTGGACTTCTAGCCTCCTGTTGTTGTTGTTGTTAAGTGCCGTGGAGTCGTTTCCGACTCATAGCGACCCCGTGCACAGCAGAACGAAACACTGCCCGATCCCTCGCCAGCCCCACAATCCCTGCTATACTTGAGCCCGTCATCGCAGCCACCGTATCAATCCATCTCCTTGAAGGCCTCCCCCTCTTTCATCGACCCTCCACCCTACCAAGCATGACATCCTTCTCCAGGGAATGGTCCCTTCTGACAACATGACCAAAATAGGTGAGACGAAGTCTGGCCATTCTTGCTTCCAAGGAGCATTTTGGGTGCACTTCCTCCAGGACAGATCTGTTAGTTCTTTTAGCAGTCCATGGTACTTTCAGCATTCTTCGCCAGCACCACAACTCAAAAGCATCAACTCTTCTTCGGTCTTCCTTATTCATTGTCCAGCTCTCACATGCATACCAGGTGATTGGAAATATCATGGCTTGTGTCAGACGCACCTTAGTCCTCAAGGAGATATCCTTGCTCCTCAGCACTTGAAACAGTTCCTTCGCAGTTGACTTTCCCTAATGTCCTGACTGCTGCTTCCGTTGGCATCGATTTTAGAACTAAGCAATGTGAATTCTAGCCTCCTACGCTGTGAGAAATACACTTCTTTTCATTAAAGTCATTCACTTGTGCTATTTCTGTTGTAGCAGCATGAGATATATAAGACAAGCTATACTTGGATATGCTCAATACATTTGAAATTATATCCCTCCCCTCTCTCTTGCTTTTCTTCCTCTGTCTAATCACTTGGCATCATCATACACCCTATACCACTCAAAACCAAATCCACTATTTTCAAGCTGAATCTGACTTATAGAAACCCTAGAGAACAGAGCACAACTGCCCCATAGTGTCTCTGAGGTTGCAAACTTTATGGAAGCAGAATGCCACATCTTTCTTCTGCAGAGCAGCTGATGGGTTCAAACTGCCAACCTTATGGTTAGCAGCAGACAGCTTTAGCCATGGAGCCACCAGAGCTCCTTCATAAGGCAGTCTGCTTTGGCAGATTTACAGCCTTGGAAACCCCATGGGGCGTTTCTATTCTGTACTGAAAGTGTTGCTATGAGTTGTAATTGACTCAATGGCAGTGAGTTTCATTTTGGTGGCTTTGTGTTAACTTCTGTCCTGCATGGGTTGGGCAAACAATGAAGCACTCAGCTACTAACCATAAGATTGGAGGCTGAGTCCTTCCAAAGGCCCCTCAGAATAATGGTCTGCTGATCTACTTCCGAAAATTCACAACCATGAACCCTATGGAGCATAATTCTACAGTGACACAGGAGGGGTTGGCTTGAATCAGAGTTGACATGGTAGCAACTGGTGTGATTTGATTTGGGTGCTAATTTTCTATCAAACTGGATGATGTGCTTCAGATAAAGTCACATTAAAATTCAAGATAAGACAATCAATAGAAGAAAATATTAAGATTCATAGGAACTTACATTAACCCAGTTCTTCCTATTGTTGTAGACTTCACAGTTGATTCCTAGGGGCACAAGCTGTGAGAATTTTCTACTAAGGCAATTCAAAGTGCATTAATGTAATTATCAGTTTATTAAACAGGGTTGATAGTTACATATGTTGCTAAAGCGTGGCATGCAGACTTCTAAGGTGGTATTGGAAGTAAAGCCTGGGGACCTGCTTCTGAAATGTCATAGCCTTGAAAATCCTAGGAGTGGAGTTCTACTCTGCACACTCAGGGTCCCCATGAGAGCAATCAACCCAATGACAACTAACAACAGCAACCAGGTGGTCTTCAAGACGCATGGACCCTGTTGTGCACACCCTGGTGTACACAGCCTGTGTAATTGTCTCCCCTTGATTACAGGCACAGCCTGTGAGTGTGCTGGGACACAAAATCCCTTCATTAGGTTACACTATATGAACCTCCTTTTATTCGGATTGGAAAGGAAAGATTTGAAACAAAAAAAGGTTTTCTTGATGGTTTAGAGGAAGCAAGTTGCCATGTTGTAAGAGGCACATAGCTAAGACCTGAGGATAAGCTTAAGAACTGAGAGAAAACCCCAGC
Organism: Orycteropus afer afer; assembly: GCF_000298275.1. Lineage (NCBI taxonomy): Eukaryota > Metazoa > Chordata > Mammalia > Tubulidentata > Orycteropodidae > Orycteropus > Orycteropus afer. The sequence goes on along the minus strand of NW_006922901.1, from coordinate 39,631 downwards.
TGACAAGTAACAAGCACATGGGGAGTTCAGTTATATAGCTGCAAGGAACTGAAATTCAGCCAGAAACTTGAATGAGCATGAAAGAGAACCCTAAGCCTAAGATAGGATCACAGGCCCACTAAACAAAATTGATTTTCACCTGGGAAGTCTAAGCAGAGAACTCAGCTAATCCATGCCTGGCTTTCTTTTCCATAGCAATGTGAGATAATAAAGTTGTAGTTTTTAAGCTGCCAAGTTGTGTGGTAATTTGTTATACAGCAATAGAAAGCTAATGCATGAAACAACGTACATGAACCAACAAATATATATATATATATATATATATATAAATATATATATATTTAAATAAACTTTTTTTTTTTTTTAATGGGGATGACAATTAAGTTACTGGACTCTGGTCATTTAATTCATATTAAGGCTATTATCACAGAAAAAGTTTATTTTACTTTTTGTTCAAATCTTTAATTATTGCATAGTTATTATTCAAGATAGGAAAGAAAATGGATGAGACAACTTATTATGAATAAAATCAGTAGGTAGATTTCAATTCAACTATAACGAATACATCTAAAACATGTAGACTTTGTATCATCTGAAGCTGGTACAAAAGACTGAATTTTTAAAGGATAAGGGGAGTATCTATTAAGAACCTTAGTCATACACAGAAAATTTCCCTCCAAGCAGTTTCTATTTGCCTTATAATGTTGTAATAAGTAAGGTGATCACCTGGAAACAAACTGAAGAAATCACTGCTTAGCAACAGCTATCACTAGACAGTGGGTTTGACATATGCTTAACATGTTGCATTCAAATAGCCAGAAATGTTTGAAGACAGAGCTTTGAATTCCTATCTATTTTCCATTAATGTTTTGTGAATTTGATTATGAGTGAATCGGAATATCCCATTAAGCATCAAATCACTGCCCTGTATTCTATTATGAGAATGCAGTTGATCTTACACTATTATGGTTTTGTAATAACGTCTCTTTAGTCTTTAATAATGTAATCCATCTCAAGAAACTAGGGTAGCACTAACAAATACTCTGGAATTAAGTATATACATCCATATATCTATAAGGAGCTCTGGTCGTGTACTGGTTAAAGCATTTGGCTGCTAAACAGTAGGTCAGTGGTTCAAATCCATGGACAAAAGATGGAGTGGTCAGTTTCCATAATGATTTACAGCCTTGGAAGCCCAATGATGGTCACTAGGGGTTGGAATCAGCTCATTGCAATGAGTTTGCTTCTGTTTTTCTTTTATACATATAT
>NW_006922901.1:17320-38236 GCF_000298275.1 Orycteropus afer afer | reverse complement strand
TTAGCAAATATCTTCATCAAAAATTACTAAGCTTATACATATATTGGTATTTTCTCATTCATGTATTTAATTTATACTCATGATGAATTGATCATTTTATTTGAAAAAAAAAGGACTCATGTCATTGAGTCAGATCCAATTCATAGTGACCCTTTCTTGAGGTTCCGAGGCTGTGTGACTATGGAAGTAGATTGCCCAATCTTCATATTTCATTGTGTTAAGCACATACACTTGCATATCAGCAATTATTGTAACTTGAACTTCATATTTGGAAACATTTCAGAGAAGACATGTTCTTGTTGTCAGGTGCCATCAAGTTGATTCTGATTCAGCAATCCTGTGTCCAACAGAACCAAACACTGCCTGGTCATGCACCATCCCCACAATCACACAAAACACTGCCTGGTCCCACACCATCCCCACAATCACTGCTATGTTTGAGCCCATTGTTGTACCATTGTCTCAATCCTTCTCATTGAGGTCTTCTTCTTTTTTCTGACCCTATACTTTAATAAGTATAAATTATTTTCCACGAAGACATAATTCCTCCCAAATTATGTATCTGAATTTACTTGAAATATGCCTGATTTCATTCTTTGAAATTGTGGATGACATGCTCATCATCTGCATGTCCTTTCATTGTAGAATAAAATCTAGACATGTTTCACTAGATCTTCTAGGGACATCACTAAGAGATATATGTTATCGGTTAAGAACTTTTGGAATTTAGGAGCTTGAGGTCTGAGGATTTAGCAAAATATTTTCGGTGAATTACAGAATTCCTGATCCCACAATGTTTACATAGGTGCATGAGTGGCCTTAAATTTTCAGCATGCTCTGATGCATACAGTTTGCACAATTGTCATGCATGTGCATTGTGTTTATGTGTTTTTATGTGTATGAAAGGGAAAGGAGAAGATTTCACCTTTTGAAAGTTATCATTGTGGAGGTGAGGATGCTGAGACTTCATCTCATGTACTTTGGCTATGATATCAAGAGGAAACAGTCCCTGGAGAAAGACATCACTTGGTAAAGTAAATGTCAGAAAGAAGAGGAAGACCCTAGATGAGATGACTTAACACAGTGGCTGTTATAATGTACTCAAACAACTGTGAGGATGACACAGGACCTGGCAGAGTTTCTTTCACAAATAGGGTTGATTTGATGTTACCAACTATGTTGAGATGTAGTAAATACTGAGGGACTTTTGATCTTTATAAGTGTTTCAAGTTATTTTTCCTTTCAACAAGCAAAGTTGTTTCATGTGCATATGAGTCTCTTCCTTCAATCTTGATGTTGCATTTGTCTTTATACAATCCAGCTTCTCAGATTATTTTCTCAGCATAGAGGTTGAGTAAATATGGTGAATGTATTCAACCTTGAATCATCATCTTCCTGATTTTAACCCACAAAGTATCCCTTTGTTCTGTTTGATTTACTGCCTCTTGGTCAATGTGCAAGTTGCACAAGAGCATAATATAAAACCCTATAGGACAGAGTAGAACTGTCCCATAGGGCTTCCAAGGCTATAAATCTTTACAAAATCCAACTGCCTCATCTTTCTACCATGAAGTGGTGAATGGATTCAAACCACCAGCATTTTGGTTAGCAGCCCAATGCTTTAACCACAGCACCACTGGATCTCCTTATGAACATAATTAAGTGTTCTTAACTCCTATTCTTCACAATGTTATCAATAGTTTTCTATAATCCACACACTCAAATGCCTTGCATAGGCAATAAAACACAAGTAAATATAATTCTGGTATTCTCTGCTATCAACTAGGAACCATCTGACATTCCACATCCTTTTTTGAATCCAGCTTTAATTTCTGACTGTTTTCTCTCCATTTACTTCTGTAACCATTTTTTAAATTATTTTCAGTAAAATTTTATTTTCTGTGCTATTAATTATGTTGTTTGGTTAATTTCTGACTTCCTGTGGATCACCTTTTCTTGGAATGTATACATACATGGATCTCTCCCATTCGATTGTCCAGGGAGCTGTCTTCCAAATTTCTTGGAGTTGTATTAGGTTGCTGAAATATTTCAATTGATATTATATCAATTCCTGGAAATTTATTTTTCATCAATATGTTCAGTGCAGATTGGACTTCTTTCTTCAGTACCATTCATTCTTGATCATATGCTTCCTCCTGAAAGAGTTGAATATCGACCAGTTCTCTTTGGTACAGTGATTCTGTCTATTCCTTCCATTTTCTTTTGATGCATCTTGTTTAATGCAATATTTTATCCATGAGTTCTTCATTATTACAACTCTAGGTTTGAATTTTCTGCACTTCTTTCAGCTTGAGAAATACTAAGCATCTTTTTCTCTTTCGGTTTTCTAACTCCAAATCTTTGAAGATTTCATTGCAATACTGTGGCAGTTAAATTCTGTGTCAACATGGCTGGGCCTGGTTTTGAGTGACTGAGCAGCTGAATATAGTTTTTCCCCATTATGTGACTGTAATCAACTCCATGGTGGAATCTACGGTGAACAGTTGACTAGGTGCTTAGGGATGTGGTCTTCTTCCAGTATATAAGAAGATGTTTTGGAAAGGTCTTGAATTTTTCTGCATGCTTAGACCTTGCATTTAGCTGAGTTTTCATTAAGCAGCTTGCAATGGTGTCTGTCTATGCTGGGACTATTTCTGGACTTGAACTAGTGGCCTGCCATGTTGCTTAATGATCTTGGGACTGTGGCATTTAATTGTGGACCTTGATTTTGTCATCCTCAGCAACCAGCAGCTGCCTGAGTTACAAGAAGCCTCTAGTTTCAGTGGGCCAGGAGAAAGAGTCAGAGCTGAAACTGAAGGTTAAGGGGCTTTCAGCCAGCTCCTAGAGCTGGCACTTTGAACTTGGAGTTCTAGCCTTCAAAACTGTAGATAAAAAATAAATCCCTGTTTGCTGAAGCCATCCACTCATAGTATTTTCTGTTAGAGAACTTTTGAAATCATTGTACAGCTCTTTTCCATTATCACTTCTTCTATTCACTTCAGCTACTTTGAGTTCAACAACAAGTTTCAGAGTCTCTTCTGAATTCCATGTTTATCTTTTATTTCCACCCTATCTTTTAATGATGTTTGGCTTTCTTTATTTATGATGACCTTGATGTCATGTGGTCTTTTCTCACTGATGTTCAATTTGTCAAATCTACTCTTGGGATGGTCTCCACATTCAGAAGTGATGCACTCAACATTGTATTTTTTGTTCTTAACTTGAACTTGCACATAAGCAATTGAATGTCTTTTCCACAGTAAGCCTCTGGCTTTGTGTTGACTGATGATATTGAGCTTCTCCATCGTCTCTTCCCCAAACATGAATAGTAGTACACCAGAGAGCTCTGGTAGCATAGTGCCTAAGGCACTTGAATGCTAACCAGAAGGCTGGAGGTTCAAATCTACCAGCCACTCCTCAGAAGTAAGGTTGGGCAATCTAATTCCGTAGTGATACTGCCTCAGAAACCCAAGGAGGGTCGCTATGAGTCGGGTCTGACTCCACGGCACATAACAACAACAACAGAACTGCTTAACAGCATTAACATTAGTCTGACTTAATATAATTGATTCTACTTAAATATAGAGAATGAAAATATAGCAATATCATTATCATTTACTTAAGACTTAACTACAAATAATTCCAAAATTATAGATTTGATATTGCTATTTTTTTCTTACTATGAAATGTCATCAAAAAAGAGGAAGATACTAAATGAGATGGATTGATACAATTGAATCAACAATTGGCTCAATCATAGCAGTCAGTGATTGTGAGGATTGTGCAGAACTGGACAGTATTGTGTTGCACACTGGGTTGATATGAATCACAATCAATTCTACAGTATGTAAAAACAATAACAGTTTGTCTTACTGGTTAATTGAAGGTGATAAGCATTTACTTTGTACTGTAAATATGTCAGGAATTTCAAAGTAATAGTAGAGTCAGTCAGTCTGGGCTTGTTCCAGAAATAGCACAAAATACAATATAATGAAAGAATAAGGGTCTATAGGAAAGAATGAAAAGATAAAAAAAGAAATCTTTTAGAACCATCTTGCAGAAAGTTTTTAGTGTCAAGAGAAGCAGGATAAGAAATCTGGCTTCAGTTAGATCATTGGTGAGAGGCCATAAATAATTTTCAGCAGGACAGTAATAGGATGAGAATTGTGTTTGAAAAAGATAAAACTAAGAACTTGGCAAAGACTGAATTTAAACCAGAGAGATAAGAAGAATTAACCAGTCAGGAAACTTCCAACAGACTGAGAGAGAGTTAGAATGATGACACATCATAATTGCACAATGTGTCACAATTTGATCTCGTTCTCATTTACATCATTTGTTTTGCACAGCAACCTCATGAGGTAGGAAAGGGCAGGTTCCACCAAGGGAAAAAAAAAATATATATTTTTATTATATTTCTATTGTCTGAGAGAGTAATTGAAGATTTTCCTTAGAGATCTAGGTATATTTTCCACAAAAGAAACACGTGTAACCAATTATTTAATAAATATCAATGTATTAAATGAAATGACTGAGTGAATTATTAATGTTGATTTTAAAAAATAATGCAAGCTTACATGAATAGGGAGAATACCTTTTATTGAAATAAGAAATCATAGTCAGATGTGTATCTATGCTGGCTAGAGGGGATTGCTTTTTGTTTCCTTTTTCTATACTAAGTGAAAAATATGTAAAGGCATGCTATTTGTCATGTTTTAGCATCTACTAAAAATAATTTAGTCCTGCTAAAGGATACAATTCCATGACAATATGCAGGGAACCATGGACAACATGATCAACTCACGACAAAAAATAAATGTTTTCAGAACAAGGTAATACTGTGTTTACTATGTTTTCAATATGTTAGTATGTTCATCACCTTATATGTTCATGCATGGTCCTTGGAGGTGAGAATGGGAAGACTTCATCTCACATACTTTGGTCATGTTGCCAGAAAGGACCATTCCCTGGAGAAGGATGTCATGCTTGGTAAGGGGGAGGGTTGAGGAAAGAAGAGAAGGTCCTCAACGAGGTGGATTGACATGGTGGTGGTGGCAATGGGCTCAAGTGTAACAAGAATTGTGGAGCTGGCTCAGGACCAGACGGTGTTTCATTCTTCCGTGCACAGGCTCACTGTGAATCAGAGATGACTTGATGGCACTTAACAGCAACAACATATGTTCATGTTCTCTTTCTCTTTATGTGGGTGTATGTGTATGTATTATATATACACATGTATGGATGTAAGAAGCTCTAGTGTTGTAGTGGATAAGGGACTTGACCACTAATTGGAAGGTCAGCAGTTCAAACCCACCAGGTGCTCCACAAAATGAAGATTGGAAGATCTACTTCCATAAAGATTTACAACTCCAGAAACTCATTAGGGTCACTATGATTCAGAAATGATTTATATATGTATGTTTGTATGCATGTATTTATGTAAATATGATTGTGGACCATGATTTCTGAATCTATATATAAATTAAAACAGAGAAGCCTGAGTCAACTCAGAACATATAAATCCAGAAAAATTTCACTTCAAACTTAACTATGAAAAAGCTAGATAGTCTAACAAATCAAATTTTTTTCTTTTATCCATCAGAGAGCTGAGTGTGCAAAGCTACCAAAGAAATTTATTTCACAAAACTGACAAAATCCTAAAAGAAGAGATGAAACATAGAAATAAGACAGATTTACTTTTGACCAACATAACCTGTTAAATCTGCTGTCATTTAATCTTACTCCAACTAATACTGACCCTGTAAGGCAAAGCAATCTGTCCTGTAGGGGTTCCATGGCTGTAATCTTTATGGAAAGGACCATCTATCATTTTGTGGTACCGTGGTGGCTCACATGTTGCTATGATGCTGGTTTTTTGCCATCAGTATCCAAATACCATCAGGCAGGGTCTTCTGTGGTGGACAGGTTCTGTGTGGCTTCCAGACTAAAATGGACTAGGAAGGATCTGATGATCCCCTTCTTAAAAAAAAAAAAGAAAGAAGAAAGAAAAGCCAAAAAAAATCTTATCAATATTAACAGAAAATTTTCTGATATAAAGCCAGAGATGAGCCCCTCAGGTTGGAAAGCATTCATAATATAACTGGGGGATGAGCTCCCCACTCAAAGTACAAACCAAACCAAACTCACTGCCATAGAGTTGATTTCAACTCATAGCAACCCCTCCTTGGGTTTCTGAAGTGTCATCTCTATGGAAATAGGTTGTCCAAACTTCCTTCCGAGGAGTGGCTGCTGGATTTGAACCACCAGTGTTCTGGTTAGTAGTCAAATGCCTTAGGCATTACACCACCAGAACTCCTCAAAATACAGTCAGTCTTAATGATGTTGATAAAGTGAAGCTTTTGGAACCTTCATTTGCTGAAATGGCATGACTTAAAATGTGAAGAAACAGCTACAAACATCCATTAATAATTAAAAGTTGGAATATATGAACTACGAATTGAGAATAAATGGAAATTGTGAAATATGAGATGGAATAGTTGAAGATAGCTATACCTAGATATCCTAGATATTAGTGAGGTATTAGTGTCCCTGCACAAGGGCATCTTGGTTGGTAGAGTAGAGAGAGAAAAAAGAGGAAGACTTCAAGTTGTAATGACACATTAGCTGCAACAATGTGCTCACACGTAGGAATAATTGTGACAATGTACAGTATTGGGCAGGTTTTATTTATTTATTTTTTTAATCTGTTGTACAAAGTGTTTCTATTAGTTGAAACTGACTTGGCAGCACCTATCAAAACAAAGAACTGAAATGGTCTTCTATTGGCTATTGGAATTTGGACAATTATGTGGTCTATTATGCTGGGAAGGACATATTGAAGAAGAATCACAAAATGATCACTGTCAGAAAAATATTTCAAGATATATCCTGAAGACTAACACTATCCATGGTAGGATAAGTGAGCTCTGGTGCTGTAATGCCTAAGGCATTTGACTGCTGGTGGTTCAAACCCACAGCTACTCCTCAAAAGGAATGTTGGGCAATCTACTTCTGTAATGATATTGCCTCGGAAACCCCAGGAGCAGTTGCTATGGGTCAGATCCAACAGCAATGAGTTTGGTTTGGTTGTTGGTATGGTAGGATAATATCTATATGCCCACAAAGAAAATCAGTTAATAACACTAATATTCAAAATTTCACCTGAACATTGATGCCAAAGATGAAAAAATTAAAGATGTATACTATCTTCTGAAGTTTGGAATTGATGAAACATGCAATGAAGATGCATTGGTTATTACTGGTAATTGGAATATGAAAGCTGGAAACAAAGAAAATAAGCAATTGAAAACCATGGATTTGATGACAGAAAAGACACCAGAGATCTCTTAATAGAATTTTTCAAGAAGAATTACCTATTCACTGGAAATACCTTTTTTCAATAGCATAAACTGTGATTACACATTTTGTCCTCAATGGATGGAATACACAGGAATCAAATTGAATACATCTGAGAAAAGAAATGATGGAGAAGCTCAGTATCATCAATCCAAACTAGGGAGCAGAGCACACCATCAAAATACCATCAATTGCTCTTATGCAAGTTTAACTTGAAGGTGAAGAAAATTAAAACAATTCCACAAGAGCTTAAAGCAAAGTCTTGAATATATCTTATCTGAATTTAGAAACCACCTCAAAGAATATATTTGACTCTTTGAACACTAATGACTGAAGAGCAGAGAAGTTGTGGGATGACATCAAGGATGTCATACATGAAGAAAGCAAAAGGTCATTAAAATGACACAAAAAGAAAAGACCCAAATTTTTGTCAAAAGAGGTCCTGAACTTGCTCTTGAATAGAGTACCTAAAACAAATGGAAGAAACAATGGAGTAAAAGAGCCGAACAGAAGACATTAAACGGTAGTCAATGAGACAAAATAAAGTTTGTGTGGTATAGTAATAGTCTGTGTAACTTCCACTTTGCTGAGACCAACGGAGTAGCTGATTGTTAAATTTATCCACCTGGGATAAAAGCAAAGAATACCAGAAGAAAGTTTATCTGTGTTTTATTGACTATGCAAAGGCATTCATTCAGCTGTGTGGATCATAACAAATGATACAAAGCCTTGAGAAGAATGGGAATTCCAGAACACCTAATTGTACATAAGTGTAACCTACATATGGACCAAAGCACATTTGTTTGAACAGTTCAAGGGCATGCTATGTGGTATAAAATCAGGACAGATGTATGTTAGAGTTGTATCATTTTGCCATATTTATTCAATCTGTGTGCTGAAGAAATAATCTGAGAAGCTGGACTAAATATGAAGAAGAATGTGGCATCAGGATTCAGAATGACTTATTAACAGCCTGTGATTTGCAGGTGATATAACACTGCTTGCTGAAAGTGAAAAATATTTGAAGCACCTACTGAAAAAATCAGGAACTACAGCCTTCAGTATGGATTACATTTCAACATAAAGAAAAATCCTCCCAACTGGACCAATAAGCAACATCATGATAAATGGAGAAAAGATTGATTTGCCAATTATTCAGTTTTACTTAAAATTCCATAATCAATGCTCAAGGAAGGAGCAGTCAAGAAATTAAATGTCATATTGCATTGGGCAAATCCACTGCAAAAGACCTCTTTAAATCATTAAAAAGCAAAAATTTCACTTTCCATACTAAGGTATGTCTGATCTAAAACAAGGTATTTTCAATAGGCTTATATGCATAAGAAAGCTAGGTAACAAATGAGAAAGACTAAAGAAGAATTGATGCATTTCATTTATGGTGCTGTGAAAAGTACTGAATACACAGCGGTCTGCCAGAAGAATTACATAGAAGTGAGGATTGGGTGACTTTGTCTCACATACTTTGAACATATTTTCAGGAGAGACAAACGCCTGGAGATGGACATCATGCTTGGTACAGTAGAGAGCGAAAAAGAGGAAGAACCTCAATAAAATGCATTGACACTATACTAAACAATGACAGAAACACAGCAATTATCAAGAGGATGGTGTGGCATCAGGCACCGATTCTTCTGCTCTGTTGTGCACAGGGTTGATGCAAGTATGAAACAGCTTGAAATCACATCAACAAGAAGAATCTTTATGGAAGCATACTGCCATATTTTTCTCCCGTGGAGAAGCTAGAAGGAAGAAATTGGATGCCTTAAAACCACAAACAAAATGAGACAGAATTTTACTAAAATATTAAAGGTTAAATTTGATCTAGCATGTTATTTTGGAACAGGTAGAAATCCCAGAGACTAGCACAGTTTGCATTCACTTGGTACTTTTTTCATGAACCTTCATTGGGTATTTATGAATGATTGTGGCCAGCAGACAAAATAGGGCAACCTTTGTTAAATGCGTTGGATTCAATTTTCAACTCCCAGGGACCCCGTGTGACAGAACAGAACCTCCCCCCAGTGTTTTCTGGTCTGCATTTTTATGTCTTCTTTCTTTTTAATGTAACCTATCACCAGATCTTTCTTCCACAGAGCCACTGGAAATACCTAAACTTCCAAGCTTTTGGTTGGCATCTTAGCTCGTAACTATTGCCCCACAGGGCTCTTCCAGCGACAGAGACATGTAGGAGGTGAGAGACATCTAGTGATGGACAGGCGCCCAACACCACCCACTTCCTGAAACCTTTTCTGTAAGAAATGGTCGTCTTTAGCCATAGAGGGAAGGACAACAAACCCTCTTATGCAAGAAACTGACAATAATTATTTGCTACTGGGAAAGGAGCATAAGATAATTCCACCCTCTTCCTATATGCATAAGCAAAGGTCTATTTCTTTGTGGAGAAAAAAGGAAAAGAGAAAACAAGAACAATGGTTACAAAACAGACTCTATTTCAGAGGAAAGAGAAGAAAATCCATGTAGGCTTATGATACTTGTTTTGGTTACCTAGTGCAGCACTGTCAGGAAGATACCACAGATGGAATAGCTGTAACAAACAGGAGATTATTCTCTTACACTTTTGGAGGTTAGAAGTCTGAGTTCCAAGGGCCAGGTGCTAGGGACTGGATGAAAGCCCCTTGGCCTTGGGCTTCAGCTCTGCCTCTTGTTCCCTGCCCACTGAAGCTGGATGCATCTCTTCACTCATGCAGCTCCTAACTGCTGAAGCTGACAAACCCAAGATCGACAAGTGAAAAGGCACAGTCCTGATACTACCAAACCACATGGCAGGCCATTGTTTCAAATCTATTAAAAGTCCCAAGATTGGCCGATCATGGAAAGCTGTTGAATGAAGACTCAGCTATGTAGGGGGTTCAGCGTGTGAAAAAGCTGGAGACCTTCATCAAAGTTGCTACTTATATATTGGCAGCAGACCACATCCCTAAAGCAACTACTCAGCTACTCCAATAGATTCTTCCATGGAGTGAATTACCAAACACACCGTGAGGAATAACAACATACAGCTGCCCAGCCATTCAACCAGGCCCAACCAAGTTGACACACAAAATTAACCACCACAATACTGCACCTAGAGGAGGCACAAAAACATTCTCTTTCCCAAGAACAACCCAAAAGATTTTAGCATAAGACCAAGGTTTAGAAACATCAATTGTATTTCTTTATGTTAACAATAAATAGCTGGAAATTGAAATAAAAATATTCTTCACAACTGCAACAAGAATATAAAATAGTTTTGAATAAATCTTTTAAAAAAGTTCAATATTCATATCTAAATAAACAAAAATCATAAAAGTTATAACATATGAACAAATAGATACATATTGTTCATGATTGTTGTGATTATTATGTGCTGTTGAGTCAGACCCGACTCATAGCAACCCCTCCTTGGGTTTCTGAGGCAGTATCACTATGGAAGTAGATTGCCCCATCTTCCTTCCAAGGAGTGGCTGGTGGGTTTGAACCGCCAGCTTTCTGATTAGCAGTCAAGTGCCTTAGTCACTTTGTTAACAGAGCTCAAAATTGCTCGTATACCAAAAACTTCACAAGTGGCTAGTGATTCAATATCATCCCAAACAAAATCCCTTCTGACTTCTTTTGCAGAAATTGCTGAGCTTATCCCCAGATTTGTTTGTAAAAGCAACTGATCTAGAACAGTCAATACCATTATAGAAAAAGACTAAATTCAAAGCATTCATAGATTGTCTAATTTCAATATATATTTTAAAGCTACAGTAACTACATTGAGTGATGTAGAATATTTAATACCTAGATCAATATTATTTAATACCTAGATCAATGGAACAGAAATGTGATTCAAAAAATAGAAACATAATATCACTATGGATTTTTGGAAAGGTGCTAAGATCATTCAGCTTAATTTTTCACTCTGCCCTAGAGTGATTCCTACTCAGAGTGAGTCCCTTTGTTACAGAACAGAACTACTCCATAGTGTTTTCTTAGCTGTAATCTTTATAGAAGCAGATTTGTTCTATGGAACAAATGGCTGAGTTTGAACCCCCAACCTTTATGTTAGAAGTCAAGTGTAAATTGTTTGCACCATCCAAGGATTTTAAATATTCATATGAAATGGAAATGAATGAATGAAAATGAACCTTGATACTTGCCTCTCAAAACATACTTAACTCATATTGAATAGATACTACACCTTACTGTATAAATACATGCTATGCAATTTTGGGAAGAAAACAAAATCTTGAGACCCCAGGTTTAAGGGCAGCATGGGAATAGTTTTAAAATCATATTCTAACAAGATTAAATTGAAAAACTGACTATCAACAACTTTATTTTATATCAGAGACTGACGTCATAGAGAAAACCAATTGCTTGAAACCTTCAGAGATTGGCAAGGTAATACAGAGACCCACCACTTACTGGGAGCACAAACTGCAGCTGTTGTCTCTACTGGTGCATTCAGTAGGGATACTTAAAGTGTAAATGATTAATTACTGGAGACTATGCAACTAACTTGGGATCTCTGGAAGCGTAGTGCCTAAGGCACTTGACTGCTAACCAGAAGACTGGCGGTTCAAACCCACCAGCCACTCCTTGCAAGGAAGTTTGGGAAATCTACTTCCATAGTGATACTGCCTTGGAAACCCTGGGAGGGGTTTCTATGAATCCAGTCCAACTCCACAGCACATAATGACAACAACAATGCAACTAACTTGAGATATAACAACTAGTGGAGGCCAGCCTTTGGGGAACACCTACACTTTCATGAGTGGTACTTCCAGGAAATCCACAAGGATTTTACTGTAAATCTCAGAGAAAAATCCCCTGTATTTTTGGCAGAGAGAGGGATAAAAAGTAACCATTTTGAAAGAGTGCTCTGTTCTACTTGACAATGACTTGCCTTCAGTGGCAACTACTTTACCAGAGACTATCCCACATTGTTTTAGTCCCTAGATGGCATAAATTGTTAACACACTAGGTTAATAACGGAAAGAATGAAAGTTCAAGTTTACCCAGAAGCAGCTTGGAGAAAAACACCCAGTGATCTACTTCTGAAGAATCAGCCACTGAAAATACTACAGAGCTCAATTTTACTCAGACACATCTGGGGTCCCCAGGAAACAGAATCAACACCATGCCAATTGTTAACCCACAGGGCGGAAGGAAAATGCCCAGCTCCAACCATCTCTGACTTTCCATATTGGGGGAGAGAATTAAAAAACTCCAGTACCCTTCTAGTCTTTGACCTGGGGAAAGGAAGATACCTAACTACCAAACCTGAAAGTCAAACCCATTGCCAATGTGTCGAATCCAACTCATAGCAACTCCATATGACAGTATAGTACTGCACCACAGTGCTTGAAAGGCTGTAATATTTACTGAAGTAGACTGTCATACCTTTCTCCTGCACAGGGACTGATTAGGAGCCAAGAATGTAACCACTGAATCACCAGATTTCCTTTTATTTATGTATGAAAGGAGCTACAGAAGCAAAAAAAAAGAAAAGAAAAGAAAAACACCCTTACCATTTCTCATGATGGAAAAACTGAAAAAAAAAAAAAAAAAAATGCAAACCTTAAGTTGTAATATGGAAGGATTTTATAGACAAAACATTGAACGATGCAGGACACATTGAAAGAAGATGGAAGAAATCTATAGAGTCAACAGACCCAAAAGAATGTTCAACATCCAACTGTTTCTGGTGGTAGCATTTGAACAGGAACTGATGGTACTTGCAACTGATGTGCTGCTGCAACAATTTGTGAATTACCTTCAGCAAAATTTACCTCTGTGTGATGTTAAGGATGATGTTCAGTAATTTCTGCATTCTGTTGGATCACCTTTCTTTGGATTGGGCACAAATATGGATGTCTTCAGTCAGTTAGTCAGGTAGGTATCTTCCAAATTTCTTGGCATAGATGAGTAAGTGCTTCCAATGTTTCATCTGTTTGTTGAAACATCTCAATTGGTATTCTGTCATTTCCTAGAGCCTCGTTTTTGCTAATATCTTCAATGCAGCTTGATCATCTTCCTTCAGTACTATTTGAATAATATTTCAATATCTATTAAATGTTCTCTTAATAGGTTCTTGATCATATGCTACCTCCTGAAATATTAGTGGTAGAAAAGAATGAGTGGTGTATTCAAACACATGAAACAATTTCAAAGGCATTATACTAAGGTAAAGGAATACTATACAAATCCAGAAAAAAATTAAAACACCTACATGAGAAACAATTTCTTTATATGACATACAAAAGAGGACAAGTTATAAGAACAGTTAACAGGTTAGTATATGTAAGGGTTGAGTGTCGGAAGAAGAAATTGACAAGGGAATAAAATAACTTATTGCAGTTATGGAAATATATTTTATATCATTATCAAGGCAGTGGTTATAAAATTGTATGCTGTTGTTGTTGTTTTTAGGTGCTGTCAAGTCAACTCCGAATCATAGCGAGCAACAACAGAGCGAAACACTGTCCCGGCCTGTGCCAGCCTCACAATCTTTGCTATGCCTGAGCATGTGGTTGCAGCCACTGTGCCAATCCATCTTGTCGAGGGCCTCCTCCACATTCACTTACCCTCCACTTTACCGAGCATGATATCCTTCTCCAGGGAACGATCTCTTCTGACAACGTGACCAAATTAGGAGAGATGATGTCTGGCCATTCTCACTTCCAAGGAGCATACTTGAATCTCTTCTTCAGGACACATTTGTTTGTTCTTCTGGCAGTCCATGGTACTTTCAGTATTCTTTGCCAACACCACAATTCAAAAGCATCAACACTTCTCCTGTCTTCTTTCTTCATTGTCCAGTTTTCACATGTATACAAATCAATTGAAAACAAATTCATCTTGGAAAAAAAGACTTGGGAATCAACTTCAGAAAAAATTAGCCATTGAAAACTATGTGGAAAAATGTTCCTCTCTGACCACATGAGATGGTAAACATGAGTCTGTATCAACTTGAAAGCAATTAGGTTTTTCTCTTTTTTTTTTTTTCTGGTTTTTGGAACATCTTAGTAAAAGATGAAATGTACTAAATGCGAATTGCATCCCTCATGAATTTGGTTGCAACAAAAACCATGTAATGTACTCCACTTAACCCTGGTGAAGCCACATTCACCACAAGTGATTTTTTTTTTTTAGAAATTAATACAAAGGTAAAGTATTACCTGTAGATTTAGCTTTCTGTCTTTATGAAGATCCAGTTGAATTGGTGGGCCCTCCATCATTTGAGAAGAAGGGCAATTTATAATCACTAAGTATCAAAAAACATAAGACATTGTCAAAAATTCCTAAACCAAGCAAATTCTATGGGGAAACTTCTTTCAGAGGTTGGCCTTATGAAAGTCTGAGAAGATTCATGAGTGATTCAGTCACTGAGTCATTTGTTCAAAAATATTTGTTGAATGCCATATAAAAGACAGGCAGTATTACAGGAGCTGGTTACATAGTGGAAAACAAGACAGAGCCCCTGCCTTATGTGGAGAGATATGATAAACTACAAACACATAATGAAATCTCAGTGAACAAAAAAAATCAAAGAATCAATTCAACTAATGCTGAAGGGTGAGGAATTTTCATTATAACATCAAATATCTTGGAAGTTCTAGATTTGACTAATGATTAAGAGGAAAACTTACCAGTGTGTTCCTC
This sequence comes from Orycteropus afer afer, assembly GCF_000298275.1. NCBI lineage: Eukaryota > Metazoa > Chordata > Mammalia > Tubulidentata > Orycteropodidae > Orycteropus > Orycteropus afer. Next base: position 23,209 of record NW_006922901.1, on the reverse strand, counting down.
CAAAGTGCAATAGAACACTGATTTACAATCATTAATGTTGGGGATAAAAAAAAATAAAAGATGACAGAAGCTTTCTATTTTATCTCTGGATCACCAGCATCTTGTTTTAGATATTGATTTTCACTTTAAACTCTTCCTCCTTCACAGACAGACAGTCAGTCCCGGGACCAGAGGAAAAACTAACAGATCTTTCCTGGAAGAAGTGCCACCTTGAATGCTTCTTGGAAGTGAGAATGGCCAGATTTTATCTCACCTACTTTAGTCATGTTGTCAGAAGGGTCCATTCTCTGGAGAAGGATATCATGCTTGGTAAAGTAGATGGTCAATGAAAGAGAGGAAGGTCATGAATGAGATGGATTGACATAGTGGCTGTGGTGACAGGCTCAGGTGTAGTAAAGATTGTGCAGGTGGCATAGGACCGGGCAGTGTTTCATTCTATTGTACTTAAGGTCACTGAGTCAGACATGACTCTATGGTATATAACAACAACAACAACTTTACAAACATTTAGAATTTTATTAGTGAGAATTCATATTCTAATTGGCAAGTCCTTTATTCGTATCCATAGCACTAATCATGAAATAGGATATACACGTTATTGTTCTCCTCTGGGAACATAATAAAATGATACTTTCCTATCTTCTTTGAAGTTCATTCAGCATGCTCCAAGTGATGTTATGGACAATAATTTGGCATTGGGAAGAACATGTGTAATGTCAAAGTGGTAATTTTAAAAGCCAGATACAAGTCACCAAATTCTCATCATTCTGCTGCAAAGGTATTATGAGAAGTGAAACAACTGGGCCCTGAGATCTTCAAGTGAGCTCTTTGAGCAGATCCCTTTGATGCTTCACACTGGGTTCATAGCTTGAAAAGAAATTGCCTTTATTCTCCTATGTCTCTGAGGTTTCTAGATTATTAAGGTTACCTGTTGCTGTTGTTGTTGTCATGTCCTGCCATATAGGCTCCAACTCAAAGTGAACCAATGTACAACAGAATTGAGCACTGCCCAGCCCTGTGCCAACTCACAATCCTCACTAGCCTGAGCCCATCCTTGTAGCCACTGTGTCAATATATCTCCTTGAAGACTTTTCTATTCTTTCAATGACACTCCACTTTATCAAGCATGATATCTTTCCCCAGGAAATGGTCCCTTCCAACAGCATGACCAAGGGACATGAGACAAAATCTGGCCATTCTTGCTTCCAAGGAGCATTCTGGCTGCACTTCTTCCAGGACAGATTTGTTCATTCTTCTGGCAGCCCATGGTACTTTCAGCATTCTTTGCCTACACCACAACTCAAAACATCATATCTTGTTTGGTATTCCTTATTCATTGTCCAGTTTTCATCTGCATATGAAGCTATTGAAAATGCCATGGATTAGGATAGGCACACCTCGGTCTTCAAAGAGATATCTTTGCTCTTCAGCAGTGTAGAGAGATCTTTTACAACATTTTTCCAGTGCAATATATCATCTGATTTCTTGACTGCTGCTTCCATTGGTGTTGATGGTGGAACAAAATAATATGAAATCTGTGACAACTTCAGTCTTTTCTCCATTTATCGTGATGCTGCTTCTTGGTCCAGTTATGAAGATTTTCATTTTCGTTTTGTTGAACAGAAATTAGTTTAATTCTATATTTTAGAAATTAATATTCTTCATTGTGTTATGGTATAATCCCACTACCTATCATAGCACAATGAAAAATATTAATGTTCTAGTCTCACAATGAAAATAATAGCTACCTCATCAATCTATCTAATATCTATCTATCTATCATTTATATTCCATCTATCTGTCCATCTCTCTATCTGTCTAATTAGGTGGCTCACTATTACAGCAGTCATTGCACTCTACAATTTATGTGCTTCTACTCATTCATTAATGTTTAATAACTGACACAAACCAATGTATCTAAATTGTGAGCACTTTTTTTTAACAACCTGGTGCGATGCCTGAGCAATTACACCAATTTTATATTTTTGGACACTAACGATCCTGCAAGTTGTGAATATTGCCCAAGGTTCTACAGGTAATGGTCTGTCTAACTTCAAAGCCTATGCTTTTTCACTCTAATAGTTTGGCCCCTGGCTCACCTCACATGTTTAAAGCATCCTTGTGCCCTTTGCCTTCAACTTGTGATAAGTTTTTGGCTTCCTTTAGAGGGAAATTTTCAAAGGAAAATAAATTGCTTTCACTGTTTCTCTAGGAAGGGACAAAATGTTATATTGAGAAGACTATCAGATATAGAAAAGACACCAGTAGTTCATTTAAGCAGTGAAAATAGCTCCATAAGCAGCAGAAAATTATTAACTGCTTAAGGTGGTCAAAAAGAAATAGGTGAGGATTTTCAGTTTGTTCTTCAAAGAGTGTAGAGGAATAAAGATTGGATTTCATAATGTAGTCAATAATTAAATATTTTTCCCAAACTGATAAGAAAAGATTAATGTAGGAATAACTTCAATTAATAAATATCTAACAAAATACTATATTATTATTAAATCTAAAAACTAAAACTTATTATATAATATTATTAGGTATCAAGATCCATATATATTGCTTGTTTAAGTTTAATTTTCAATAGACTGAAGTAGAGTGACAAAAATAGAAAAAGAAATTCAGAAATATAGATTGACTCCAAAAAGTTAATTTTATTCATTAGGTTGTACATTTGCTATTTTACAAACACTTACAGAGTTTAATGCACTAAATAGTGGTCTCAAAGTTATGTTCATGTCCTACAACCCAGAACATGCCAATGTATTACCTTGTGTGGCAAAAGAGTGAGTATTTTCTCACTGGACAATATGTCTTATCAAAGCATATCAATGGAATCATACAGTAGTCTTTTAGATCCTACTTCCATCAATTCATAAAATGCATTTAGGATTCATGCTTATTGTGTGCATCAATAGCCCATCCTGTTTTATGAATAAATAGTATTCAATTGCATGGATATACTACAGTTCATTCATTCCTATCTTAAATGATATTTTGATTGCTTACAGACTTTATCAATTATGAATAAAGCTGCTCTCAACATCCATGTACATATTTTTACATGAGTATAAGATTTTTATTCACTTGGTAAATACCTAGGAGTAAGGTTTACTTGGATACAAAATCTATGCCCATGGAAACAGCAGTCAGGAAATCTGATGGTGAATTGCACTTGAGCTCTGGTAGCGTAGTGCCCAAGGCACTTGACTGCTAACCAAAAGGCTGGCAGTTCAAACCCTCCAGCCACTCCTTGGAAGGAAGATGTGGCAATCTACTTCTGTAGTGATACTGCCTCAGAAATCCAAGGAGGGTTCACTATGAGTCAGATCCGACTCGACAGCACCTAACAACAACAATCTACTGCAAAATTTTGAAGTGTTAAGGAGTAAAAGTATCACTTCCAAAGCTAAGGTGTACTTGATTCAAGTCAAAGTATTTTCAACGGCCTTATATCCATGTGAAAGTTGGACAATGAATAAAGAAAACAGAAAAAGAATTGGTGCATTTGAATTTTGCCATTGGTCAAGAATATTGAAAATAGCATGGACTGCCAGAAGAATGAACAAATCATTCTTATAAGTACAGTCAGAATTATCTTGGCAAGGGAGAATGGTCAGATTTCATCTCATGTGCTTTGGCCAGGTTTTTAGAAGGGATTAAACCCTGAAGAAGCATATAATGCTTGGTAAAGTAGAGGGTCAGCAAAAAAATGGGAAGATCCTCAGTGAGATGGACTGACACAGTGGCTGCAACAATGGGCTCAAACAAAGCAAACATTGTAAGGCTGGTGCAGGCCGGGCAGTGCTGTGTTGTGTTGGACAGAGTCACCATGAGCCAGAGCCAATTTGACAGCACCTAACAAGAATAAAGGGAGCTCTGGTAGCATAGTGGCTAAGGCCCTTGACTGCTAACCAGAAGGCTGGCGGTTCAAACCCACCAGCCACTCCTTGGAAGGAAGGTTGGGCAATCCTACTTCCGTAGTGATACTGCCTCGGAAACCCAAGGAGGGGTCGCTATGAGTCAGGGCTGACTCGACGGCACATAACAACAACAACAACAACAACAAGAATAAAAACATTAGATGAGGGCCTACTGATATATGTGTAGATGATATGTTGACAATGAAATATCTTGTCTTTATGCCATCACTTTCTATGTTATAATTAAAATAACTTGTGGACCCTAAACTACTCAGTAGGAATTGAGCTCTGAATGCTTAAGTTGTAATTCTCACTTGAGACGTGATCAGAACAAATAATCAAAAAGAAGTTGGCTCCCTAATGAATCCAGGAGCCATAGACAACAAACGCACGGCCACTCCTCCCAGACAGCACATCTTCATCTAACTAAGAAACTGTCCTCTGTCAAGAGAAAGAATTCTCAAAATTCTTGATTCATAGGATTCTATGCTGTACATGAATAAGTTCTGTACATCTCCCAAGCTTCTATTAAGGATGGAAAAAATGTATTGCATTTATTCATCTACTTCTCCTTTTTAGTGGATGTATTTTATTTGGGAAGTTGCTGTATGATAGGACAAAATCCATCAGGAACTGACAGAGATTTGCCTGGAGATGCTACAAGATGTGTATAATGTACTGAATGGGTGGGATTTGGAGTTGTTTGTTTGAGAAACTTGGAATGTTCTAGGTGCAGGAAGATGAACATGCTAGAAATTTGTAGAACATAGAATAAGGTGAAATAGAATAAGGAGCTGTGGTGAGGTAGTGCTTATGGCATTGGGCTGTTAACCAAAAGCTGGTGGGTTTGAGCCCACCAGCTATTCCATGGAAGAAAGAAGAGGCTCTCTGCTTCCATAAAGATTTACAGCCTTGAAGACCCCATGGGGCTTGTGATGCCTCAGAATCCACTCGATGGCAATAAGTTTGGTTTTGGTTTTACATAGAATATATTTACTTTTTGGAGACAGCCAATGAATCAAGAACTAATTTCACTTCCATCACTTGATTCTGGCTCACAGCAATCCTACAGGACAGAGGCGAAGTTCCCCCATAGGGTTTCCAAGCCTGTAAATCTTTGTAAAAGCAGATTGCCACATCTTTCTCCTGCAGAGCAGCTCTTGAGTTCAGACCACTGGGTTAGCAGATGAATACTTTAACCACTGTGCCATCAGGCTCTTCTGCATATAGGTGGAGCTAAATGATTAGTTTATTGTAATGGAATATACCCAGGAGTAATATGTTTCTTTTCTAAGCTGAAATAGTTGAATCATCATTCTATTGTTCTCTCAGCTGTGTTTATGTATCTAATCTCCTATCAGGACTAGTGTTGAAGAAAGTTTTGTCCATCAGAGACTCTGAATAGAGTAGATATCAGCTCCATCCCCATCTCTGACCACCTGGAGAAACTCACAGGACTATAATATAGACAGTAATTAAACTTTTGGTGTGTTAACCATGTCAACTTGGAGGTTTCTTTGTCACCGCAGGTAGCAATACCTACAATAATAAAATAATGGCACTTAATATTTTGCTTTTGTTCTTACTTCACTAGAGGTAATAATCCCCTTTATACTTTTATGTTTATCCCTAGAAGAAATAGGTGTTTGTTGTTGTTTGTTGTGTTAAGTGCCGTCGAGTCGTTTCCGACTCACAGCGACCCATGAACAGCAGAACGAAACACTGCCCTATCCAGTGCCAACCCTACAATCCCTGCTGTACTTGAGCTCATGATTGCAGCCACCATATCAATCCATCTCGTTGAAGGCCTCCCCCTCTTTTGTCGACCCTCCACCCTACCAAACATGACATCCTTCTCCAGGAAATGGTCCCTCCGTACAACATGACCAAAATAGGTGAGACGAAGTCTGGCCATTCTTGCTTCCAAGGAGCATTCTGGCTGCACTTCCTCCAGGACAGATCTGTT
>NW_006922901.1:13049-14165 GCF_000298275.1 Orycteropus afer afer | reverse complement strand
CTCAAGGCTTTTATCCCCTTCCCTGCTCTTCCGGCCTGCTACTCTGGCGTCCCTGCGTTGTCTCTCCTCACCTGTGTGCTTTAATCATCATAATAAGACATTTTGAAAAGGAATCATGCTTTGGAATCGTTATGCATATGTGTGTATGTGTGAGCTTTCTTATTAATAATCTTCATTGCATGTCATCATTAGCATTCAAGCAAAAGTGTTCATTATCTATATTTAATAAAAGTTATTTAATTGATAGCTAAGATGAGTGAAAAATAGTATTGTGACTTTGTAAAAATGCAATTATACACATTTGACCAAACACTGCTGTCAACTTAATTCGACTCATAGCAACCCCTCCTTGGGTTTGTGAGGTGGTATCTCTATGGAATTAGATTGCCCAGTCTTCCTTCAGAGGAGTGACTGGTGGGTTTGAACCACCAGCCTTCGGATTAGCAGTCAAATGCCTTAGGCACTATGTCACTAGAGCTCTTACACATGTCTGAGAACACCTTATAATTGGTAGCAGCTATCACAACTACACCTGGTCCCAAAGAATTAGAAAGTTATTAAATTGGTGAATATTTAGAAGTTATTTTAAAAAGTACCATAAGTTAAAGGAAAACAGATTATTGGACAGTGACATTTTGAATATCGATAATCAGAATTTATGTATGTAAAATATCCAGACAAAATTGTATTCATTACAACAATAACAAAATTATTTTATTTCTTTTCTGGCTATAAGTTGTAAACTGCATCAAAAGAATACCTTTGTGTGTGTGAGAGTGTATTCATAAAATTGCAAACAAAAATAAAATCAATTCACTTTAGAAATTGACAAGAGAAATTTTATTTCATAAGTTTATGTGTATATATAAGGAAAAATATATTTCACTTTTGTTTATGATAATGAAACAATTCTACAGTAACTTTAAATTGGATATGTAAGTTAGCTGTCATTGAATAGACTAAAATTGAAAAGTTCAATTTTCAATAGCTCATCCTACAATTATATAAGCAAAACTGAGACAAACACTTAAGTTTGATTTAATTTTCTTAAATATCAAATTTTGTTTGCTACTTGAGATAATCCACACTTCTTCTTTTGATATAGATTAATAGTCT
>NW_006922901.1:11182-12629 GCF_000298275.1 Orycteropus afer afer | reverse complement strand
AGTCCATGGTACATTCAGTATTCTTTGCCAACACCATAATCTAAATGCATCAATTCTGCACACTTCGTACTCATTGTCCAGTTTTTGAACACATAAAAAGCAATTGAAAACACTATGGCTTGGTTCAGATGTATCTTGGACCTCAAAGAAATATCTTTGCTTTTCAAAACTTTAAAGAAGTCTTTTGCAAACAGTCTGTCAAAATGTAATGTGCTGTTTGATTTTTTGACTGCTGTTTTATAGGCTTTAATTGTAAATCCAAATAAAAAGAAATTCTTGACAGCTTCACTGTTTGGTTGTCTATCATGATGTTGTTTATGGGTACAGATTTAAGGTTTTGGTTTTCCTTATGTGGAAGTGTAATCTGTAATGAACACTGAGGTCTTTGATCTTCATCAGTAAGTGCTGCAAGTTCTTTTTGCATCCAATAAGCAAGCTTGTGTCATATGCAAAATTAAAGTTGTTCCTCCAATCCTGATGCCACATTCTTCCTCTGTAGACAACATTTACATGCTATGTATTTAGCATATAGAGTAAATATACAGTGAAAAGATCCAACCCTCCTGATTTTAAACCACACAATGTGCCCTTGTCCTGTTTGAAGGACTGTCTCTTGGTATATTGATAGGTACCACATTAGCACAATTAAGTGTTGTGGAATTTCCATTCTGCACAATATTATCCATATTTTTTATGATCCACACAATCTAGTGCATTTGCACAGTTAATAAAACACAGGTAAAAATATTTCTATTATTCTCTGTTTTCAGATAAGATCAATCTGACACCAGCAGGGTCATATTCCCTTCTGAATCCAGTTGGAAATTCTGGCAGTTTCCTGTTGTTGTTCTGCTATTACCATATTTGAATTATCTTCAGCATAATTTTACTTGCATGTTGCATTAAGAATATTGTTAAATCATTTCCACATTCCATTGGATCACCTTTTCTTGAAATAGGTACATATACAGATCATTTCTGTTCAGTTGGCCACTTAACAGTCTTCCAAATCTGTTGGCATATATAAGTGAGCTATTTCACCCTTGTGTATATTTGTTGAAACTTCTCAAATGTATTCTATCACTTTCTGGATTTTTTTTTTTTCCCCAATGCCTTCAGTGTAGCTTGTACTTCTTCCTTTATTACCATTGAGTCTCGGCCATATGCCACCTCTTAAATGGTTTAATTTGAACATTTCATTTTAGTATAGTGTGTCTATGTATTCCTTCAATTTTCTTGGGATTCTTCCTGCATCCTTCAATATTTTTCCCATATATAAAAACATACATACATACATAAACACCACATAAACAAAATAAAAGAAAAGGACCATATGATTATGCCAATTGATGCAGAAAAGGCATTTGATAAAATCCAACATCCATTCCTGATTAAAACTCTCAGCAAAATAGGGATAGAAGGGAAATTCCTCAACATAATAAAGGGT
>NW_006922901.1:9545-10767 GCF_000298275.1 Orycteropus afer afer | reverse complement strand
GATCTATACAGAGAAAACTATAAAACACTCCTACAAGGGACAACAATGGTACTACATAAATGGAGAACCTGCCTTGTTCATGCATAGGTAGACTAAACATTGTGAAAATGTCAATACTACCTAAAGCAATCTATACATTTAACACAATCCTGATCCAGATTTCAACAAAATTTTTTAAGGAAATGGAAAAACTAATTGCTAATTTCATACAGAAAGGAAAGAGACCTAGAATAAGCAGAGCACTTTTCAAGAAGAAAAACAAAGTGGGAGGTCTCACCCTCCCAGATCTTAAGAACTACTATATAGCCACAGTAGTCAAAACAGCATGGTATTGGTACAATGATAGACAGATAGACCAATGAAACAGAATCAAAAGCTCAGATACGGACCCATCCATCTATGGACAACTGATCTTTGACAAAGGCCCCAAGTTCATTAAATGGGGAATGGATAGCCTCTTTAACAAATGGTGCTGGCAAAACTGGATATCCACCTGTAGAAAAATGAAACAAGACCCATACCTCACCCCATAAACTGAAAGTAGAAGTACCATTTGACCCAGCAATTCCATTACTAGGAATATATCCTAAAGAGGTGAGAGATAGTGCATGAACAGACATATGTACACCTATGCTCATTGCAGCACAATTCACCATAGCAAAGACATGGACAAAACCTAAATGCCCATCAATGGATGAGTGGAAAACCAAATTATGGTATATCCACAAAATGGAATATTATGCCCCATTAAAGAACAATGAGAGATACGTGAATCTTCTCGCACTGTGGGTGAACCTGGAGGATATCATGCTGAGTGAAATAAGTCAATCGAAGAAGGAAGTACTTACTGTATGAGCCCCTTAATGTAAAAAGACAGAGAAGGGTTTGCTTGGGAAAGGGAATTCCCCTAGTAGGTTACCAGGATTGGGAAGGAAAGGGAGGGATTAATTTAGAGATAGTTGGGGCATATCTGTACTCATTCCAAAGAAAAGTGATCCCATAGAATGTGGAACTTATCAAACAATATCATTAATATTGCATGCAACTAACATCTTAGTGAAAATAATTCAAAAATGGTTGCAGCAGTATATTGAAAGAGAACTTCCAGAGGTGCAAACTGGATTCAGAAGAGGACGTGGAACAAGGAATATCATGGCTGCTGTCAGATGGATCGTGGCTCAAGGAAAAGAATACCAGAAAGATGTTTACTTGTGCTTTATTG
>NW_006922901.1:7196-8693 GCF_000298275.1 Orycteropus afer afer | reverse complement strand
GCCAGATGTTGTCTCACCTACTTTGGTCATGTTGTCAGAGGGGACCATTCCCTGGAGAAGGATGTCACGCTTGGTAAGGTGGAGGGTCGATGAAGGGGGGGAAGGCCTTTGATGAGATTCATTGACATGGTGGCTATGACAATGGGCTCAAGTATAGCAAAGATCTTGGAGCTGGCACAGGATTGGGCAGCATTTCATTCTACTGTGCATGGGGTCGCTATGAGTCGGAAATGACTTGATGGCACCTAACAACAACAACATTTGGGGCTTACATGCTGACATGTGTAGGGGGAGGTATATAGGGGAAAGGTATGTGACAACCATAACATTGGTAAATGAAAGGACACTGAACTGTGCTCATGAGAGATAGATGACAGATATTAAACCAGCCAATGTGTCCACAATACCACATTGCCATTAACACCAAAACTATACAGATAAACACATAAACACCTGAGATGATCAGACAGGGATCAGTGAATAGAGGTATACTCTAAACCAAGGATAGACTCAGCTGAGGCTAATTTTGTACCGACACCAGTGACACAAAATACCTGCAGTCCTTACAGAAAAAATAGAAAACAGACACAGAGTAATCCCTCACTGACATCCCAACACTGGGAGAGAGATCCAATAAAGCTACTACCTCAGGACCATAGTACTGGGGTACACCAGACTCAATTGGCACAATAAAATACATAAAAGCATTGCTCGACATCCTACATTGGTGAGTAAAGACTGGAGTCTTAAAACCTTTCAAGCAGCCATCCAGAATGCAGCTAATGGTCTCCCAGCATCAGAAGTGAAGAATGCACACACAAAAAAAGGGGGGGGGGGCATTTAGAAGCAATGAACCCTAGGACATGATGGCCCTGGAGACCAGAAGAACTGGATGGTGCCTGGCTACCAATGCCAACCACTCAGGAAAAGATCAAATCTGGAGATCCTGGATACAGTGAGAGGGAAAACATGGAACAAAATCCAAAAACTCAATAATTACCAGAATTACTGGTCAGATGAAGTCTGGTGAGACTCCTAATACTATGGCCCTGAAATACATCTGGCTCCTGGAATAAAACACACCTCCAGGGGTGGGCTCTCAGCCCAATGGTTAGTGAGATGTACATGCAGACCACTCAACCCAGGATGCTGCAACCATACACTCAATGGTAATGCAACCCCTAAAGCAATAAACCATAGGACACCAAAGGACCAACATTCAAACTGAGGAAATACAGGACAAACAGGAGTGCATGACTATGAGGTGCAAAGGGGGAGTGTTGCAGGGTAGGGAAGGGAGGAGGCTGCATTGGGGTTGGACATGGCGAATGGGGAGTGCGCGTGGTTTGAATGTAAAACAAGCTCTTCAAATAAATAATAATAATAAAAAAAACTCACTGACATCAAGTCAATTCTGAATCATAGCAACTCCTCTTTGTTTTCTAGATGGTATCTTTACAGAAGTAGATTGCCCAGTATTTCGTTCAAGGGATGGCT
>NW_006922901.1:0-536 GCF_000298275.1 Orycteropus afer afer | reverse complement strand
GAAAGAAAGAAAATACCAAGATTGATGTTAGAAGAGACTCTGAAACTTGCCCTTGAGTGAAGAGTAGCTAATGCAAATGGAAGAACTGACAAGATAGAAGAAATGAACAGAAGATTTGAAAGAGCAACTAAAGGAGACAAAGCCAATTACTATAATGAAATGTCCAAAGACATGAAGTTAGAAAACCAAAAGAGACAAACATTCTCAGCATTTCTCAAGCTGAAAGAACTGAGGAAAAAAAATTAAACCTTGAGTTGTAATATTGAAAGATTCTATGAGCAAAATATTGAAAGGCAGTAAGTATCAAAAGAAGATGGAAAGAATACACAGAGTCACTGTACCAAAAAGAACTGGTCAATATTCATCCATTTCAGGAGGTGGCACATGATCAAGAACCAATGGTATGGAAGAAAGTAATTGAAGCTGCAATAAAGCAATTGCCAGACAACAAGTCTCCAAGAATTGATGAAATACCCACTGAGATGTTTCAACAAATGGATGCCACACTGAAGGCACTCACTCAGTATGCCAAGAGA
>NW_006922900.1:139466-140495 GCF_000298275.1 Orycteropus afer afer | reverse complement strand
TCATTGCCATCAAACTAATTCTGACTCATAGTGACGCTGTAGGACAGAGTAGAACGGTTTCAGAGTTTCCAAGGTTTCAGATCATTATGGAAGCACGCTGTCACATTTTCCATGGAGCAGCTGGGGAATTCAAGCCACCAAAGTTTTGGTTAGCAACCAAGTGCTTAAACACTGCATCACCAGGGCTCCTTAGTGACCCTTTAATTATGTTCCATATATAAACATGAGCTAATAGTTCCAAGCTGTTTTCTCAGTCTCACCTACCTAAGTCTCTTATATATCTTCTAGCATAGCATGTCAGAATGTGAGTGTACTTGGCCTTTGGTACCTCAGGCAGTAGAGGTGACAATTTTATTTCCATTGGTTGTTGACTCCCTCACAAAGTGGTCAAAACTGGAGCTGTAGCAGCATCACTACATCATCTGAGTTCACTACCATCAGGTTTGGTGCATTCTGATCTTGCATATCCAAGCAAGGTCTTTCTTCACTCATTTTCAGATGGTGACGTTATTGTTGTTAGTTATCATTGTGTTCTGTTCTGACTTATAACAACCCTATAAAACAGAGTAGAACTGCTCTATGGGGTTTCCTAGACTGTAATCTTTATGAGCGCAGAATGCAAGGTCTTTTCTTCAACACAGCTGCTGGTGGGTTGGAACTGTAGTCTTTCTGTTTTTAGCCCAGCACTTAACCAGGCCTGCCTAAGCTTAAAGAGCTGAGTGAGAATCCCAATTTCAGAGTGCTTGAATACACTCCCCTGATCTTTTAATAAAACAGTCTTCTATCTATCACTATGGTTTTGGACTCCTTAGACATATTTTCTTGCAATGAGTTAAAAAAAAAAATCTTCTTCTTTCATAATTGTGCTGAAAGGGCTGAAAAGCAATTATCAGAAAACTTATAATTAAATTATACCTGCAAAGATCCTAGTGGGATGTTAAACTTTGAAATATATAATAGATTTCCATTTTCTTTTGATAACACCTATTTTTGACTGAGAAGTCAGAAAATCCTTTTTCTAAATACCTG
>NW_006922900.1:135122-139011 GCF_000298275.1 Orycteropus afer afer | reverse complement strand
CGATTCATAGCAAGCTCAATTTGATTTTCAAGGCTGTAAATCTTTCCAGAAGTAGACTGCTTCATCTTTCTTCCACAGAATGGCTGGTGAGTTGGAACCACTGACCTTTTTGATAGCAGCCAAATCCCTTAACCACTATACCACCAGGTTTCTTTACAATTCAACTTAGGCAATTTATATTAGGGGATAATGCTGACTGAATTATAAAGAAACAAACACACACATACACAAACACACACAAAATACTTTAAACAGCAAGCTGTCATTATTAATAATTGAACAAACATTCCAGCAAAAACCTTGCCCAGTGATGTATGATATCCTCCTGTGTGTTAAATCATTAAGAACAGTTTTTATTGCTGTAACAGGAATGAGGGGTAGAGGACCTAATGTTGTCCCATATTTTTATTCCATTAGCAAATAACATTATTCAAGCATCATTATTGCTCTTAATGAAGCAATACAACAAACATAAACTTTGAGTCAGTATAAAATACATGAATGAGTTCTCACAGTGCATTGAACTTGTTGTTGTTGTTATGTGCTCTAGAGTTGTACGTGACTCACAGCGACCCCTCCTTGGGTTTCTGAGGCAGTATCACTACGGAAGCAGATTGTCCAACCTTCCTTCCGAGAAGTGGCTGGTAGGAGTGGCTGGTGGATTTGAACCACCAGAGTTCTGGTTAGCAGTCAAGTGCCTTAGGCACTATGCTAGAGAACAATCATTCATGTATCTTAATCTCCATAATAAATGGTAACATTCCTAGTTTAATACTTGCCTCAGACTGAGTCTGATGTGAATAACAGAAAAGCTATTAACAGGGCCATCAATACTCTTGTTGATTCTGCCAATAACAATTTTATGATGTGGTGCCAAAGGGGCCAAGAGGCCACATCTTCTGACCTCCTCTAACCCCACAAGAAGACAGAATCACCATCAGTAGCACAAGGCCTATTCCTGTGAGGCCAGACATGCTGCCTCCCTTCAGCCCTTTCACCATTCCTCCTGGAGTACCCACCAACTCTCTGCTGGGTTCAATAATTTGCTGCAGTAACCAACAGAGCTCACAGATTATGGGGTTTATTAGGGAAGCAACAGGCTACAATTCAAGTTCAGAAACACTCTCAGTCTCTCACAGCCCACTGTCTCTCAGCTGACAGTCTCAGTCTCTCTCAGCAGAGTGTGCCTCTCAGTGTCTCTCTCAGCAATGTATGCTTCTCCAGTCCCTCAGTCACAGTAAGAGATTCCTTCTGCCTTTAGGAGGGCTCCTTTTGAGTTTGGCAGAGTGGACAAACTAACCAATCCCAAAATCAGAATTCTATACACCCAAGAGAGAGTGAGCTTCTCAGAAAATTACTTTGTGCTACTCCTAACAGAAATACCCCAGGTGGATAACTTTAACAATCAGGAGCTACTCAGTTGCTCATGTCAAATTCTACCACAGAATTTACAAAGACTTAGGGCTAGAAAAGCCACACTATGTAATTTACTACACTGCATATGGTTTTCAGGCAAGGTAACACATATCCAAGCTAACCAGTTGCTCTTGAGACTATTTCAACTTATGATGACTCCACATGTGTCAGAGTAGAGCTGTGCTCTATAAAGTTTCAATGGCTTTTTTTTTTTTTTTTCAGAAGTAGATTGCTAGGCATGTCTTTTGAAGCTACTCTTGGTGAACTTGAAACTCCTTTCAGTTAGTAGACTAGCAGGCTAGTAACCAGATATTTTCTTGAAATCTGAAAAATCAAAAGAAAACAAGACAAGCATGCTTATTCAAGCATTATAGCCTTGAAGACACTGCTCTAAACTATGTTGTTGTTCTTGTTAGGTGTCGGTGAGATATCTCCAACTCATAGTGACCATATGTACAACAGAACAAAACACTGCCTGGTCATGCACCATACTCTAATCTTTGCAATACTTGAGCCCACCCTTGCAACCACAGTATCAATTCATTTTGTTGAGAACCTTTCCCTTTTTCATTAACCCTCCACTTTACCAAGCATGGTATCTGTGGTGGTTATGTTTTTGTGTCAACTTAGCTGGGCTTGTTTGAGTGGCTGGGCAACTGGTGGTAGTTATTCCCCATGATGAGACTGGCAATCAACTCCATGGTGGGATCTACCACAAGCAGCTGAGTAGCTGCTTTGAGTATGTGGTCTGCTTCCTAAATATAAGGAGAAACCTTTGGGAATGGTCTCTAATTTATGGCATGCTTGCACCCCGCATGTAGCTGTGTCATTGTTTAGCAGCTTCCTGTGCTCTGCCGACCTTGGAACTTACAATGGACTTAAATTAATGGCCTGTCTTGTGGTTTTGTAACATCGGGAGTGTGCCTTTTTACTTGTCAACCTCGGGGCTTCTCAGCCTCTGCAGCCAGCAGCTGTCTGAATGAAGAAATGCCTCTAGCTCTAGTGGGTTGGGAGCAGGAGGCAGAGCTGGATCCCAAGGTTGAGGGGCTTTCACCCAGCCCCTGGAGCGTGGCCCTTTTAACTTGGACTTAAAGCCTCTAAATTGTAAGAAAAAACTCTTGTTTGTTAAGACCATCCCATTTGTGGTATATTTCTATCAGAGTGGCACTAGGTAACCAGAATAGTATCCTTCTCTAGGGAATGGTGCCTTCTAACAACATGACCAAAGTAGATGAGATGAAGTCTAACCACTCTATGTTCCAAGGAGCATTCTAGCTATACTTCCTCCAAGACAGATTTGTTTGTTCTTCTGACTGTCCATGGCACTTTCAGTATTCTTCACTAATACCACAAGTCAAAAGCATCAACTCTTCTTTGGTTTTCCTTATTCATTGTCTAGCTTTCACATGCATATGAGGCAATTGAAGATGGATAGCTTGGATTAGGCACATCTTGGTATTCAAAGAGACATCTTTGCTCTTCAGGGCTTTAAAGAGTTCATTTGCAGCAGATTTGCCCAGTGCAATACGTCTTATGAGTTCCTCACTGCTGCTTCCATTGGTGTTGACTGTGGATTGAAGTAATATATAATCATTGACAACTTCAGTTTTTGGTCCATTTATTGTGATGCTGTTTGTTGGCCCAGTTGTTAATATTTTTATTTTCTTTATGTTGAGGTATAATCCGTGCTGTAGACTGTTGTCTTTAATCTTCATCAGTAAGTGTTTCAAGTCACCTTTACTTTCAGCAAGCAAGGTTGTGTCATCTGCATATCGTAGATTTGTTAATGAATCTTCCTCCAATCCTTGTGCAGTGTTCTTCTTCATACAATCTAGCTTCTCATATCATTTGCTCAGCATACAAATTGAATAAATACAGTGAAAGGATACAACCCTAGTGTGACCCACTCTCTTCATAATTTTAAAACATGCACTATCCCTTTGTTCTATTTGAATGACAGCCCTCTTGTCTATGTACAGTTTCCTCATGAGGATAGTGTAAGTGTTCTGGAATTCCCGTTCTGTGCAACACTATTCATTATTTGTTATGATCAACACAGAGGAATGCTTTTGAGCAGTCAAAAAAGCACAAGTAAACATCTTTCTGGTATTCTTTGCTTTCAGTCAGGATCCATCTGACATCAACAATGAAATCTCTTTTTCCACATCCTCTTCTGAATCCAGCTTGCATTTCTAGAAGTTCCCCATCAATATATTGCTGCAACTGTTTTTAATTATCTTCAGCAAGATTTTGTTTGCATGTGATATTCATGATATTGTTCAATAATTTCCACTTTCTGTTGGATTACCTTTCTTTGCACTGAATACAAATATGAATCTCTTCCAGTCAGTTGCCCATGTAGCTGTCTTCTAACTTCCTCAGCATAGAGGAATGTCTCCAAAGTGGCATCCATTTGTTGGAACATTTAAATGGGAATTCAGTCAATTTCTGGAATCTTGTTTTTCACCAATTT
>NW_006922900.1:123022-134096 GCF_000298275.1 Orycteropus afer afer | reverse complement strand
ATTCTTCTTTCCAATCATCTGTAATAATCAATACATCTTGATTGCATGTTTGGTCAATTTCAATCTGCAGAAGTTGGTAAAAATCTTCAATTTCCTCATCTTTGGCTTTGGTGATTGTTGTGTACATTTGAAAAATAGGAGCATTAACATGTCTTCCTTGTAGGTGTATGGATATTATTCTATCACTGACAGCATTGTACTTTAGGATAGATCTTGAGACATTCTTTGTAATGGTGAATGGCACGCCATTCCTTTTCAACTTGTCATTCCCATCAGTGTACATCAAATGGTTGTCTGATATTGATCTTTATGCATTCCATTTCACTTCGAATGACTTCCATATTTCCTAGCTTTGTACTTTGTACATTCCATGTTCTGATTATTAATGGATATTTGCAGCAGTTTCTTCCCATCTGAGTCATGCCCCATCAGCAAATGGAGGTCCAGAAAGCTTTTCTCTATCCATTTCAGTAAGGGCAACTCTACTTTGAGGAGGCAGGTTTTCCCCAGTCACATTTTGAATGCCTTCCAACCTGAGGGACCCATCTTCCAGCACAATATCAGACAATGTTACAAGACTATTCATAGTTTTCCAGTAATATATCAGACAGTGTTTCACTGCTATTCATAAGGTTTTTACTGGCCAATTCTTCTTGAGTCTGCAAGCTCTGCTGAAACCTGTCCACCATGGGTGAACTTGCTGGTATTTGAAATACCAATTACACAGCATCCAGACTCATAGCAATACCACAAAATGAGAAAGTGACAGTTGAGTGGAGGGACATACTGGTAAGAGTTAACTACTCCTATCATTGGTGGGAGTAGACAGAATGAATGAAAATTTAGAGATTGGCTAAATTATAAATTGAGGAGCTCTGGTAGCATAGTGCCTAAAGCACTTGATTGCTGACCAGAAGCCTGGCGATTCAAACCCACCAGCCACTCCTCGGAAGAAAGATGGGGCAATCTATTTCTGTAGAGAAACCCAAGGAGGGGGGGTTGCTTTGAGTTGAGTCCGACTTGACAGCACATAACAACAACAACAACAAATTATAAATTGAAGTTACAATCAAGTTTGACTAAATCCCAATGTCCAAATTTTTATTTATTCTGGGCACTTATTTTGGATATAGGGAAAAATATGTAATAGGTATTATTATTTCAGAAATATATTCCAAAACTTTGTTCTGGACTTGAAGGTATTGAATAAAGTGAAGAACACTGAATTGAGGAAAGAAACAACAGATTTAAGGGAAGGAAGGAGAAAAAAAAAAAAAAAAACATAATGTGGAGACTCCCCTTCAAGTTTCCCAGTTTCAGATCTAAGATATAAAGGGATTGAAGTCATTACTCCTATCTTACAACACACACACACAAAAATCTGAACAAACAAAATCAACAACTCTTCTTAGATCAATGAGAGAATTGAGGTCACAGTGCAAAACATTTCTTTGAAAACTTGAGAAAAGTGAATAACAAGATCCATAGCTTTTCAGAATCAGAAACCACAAAGCAGAAAAAATAATAGCAGCTGGAGCCAGTGCTAGTGGGAACACTAAAATGAAATTGGTGAATCATCAGATTGACTGTAGAGTAGATTGAGATTAAAGAATAATGGGAGCCCAATCTTACTAGGGGCCCCAAACTTCCAAGCTTTTATCTCTAGGACTGCCACCAGGTTCTTGCGGTAAAGATCAGAGAAAAACTCTCTTATGCTTCTGAAAAGCAGAGAGGAGAAAAAAATAATCACTTTGTAAAAAGTTTAGAATGTTATGTTTTCCTTAATGAGGGCATGCCATCAATGCAAATTGTTTTACCACAGCTCAACTACTTGGGTTTTACCAAAGCCTAACCAATCAGGGTAGCCTAGGGTGGTGAAAATAGCTAACACACATGATGCTTAACTAAAATATTGGTTTGAATTTACTCAGAGCTCCTCAGGACAAAAGCCTGGCAAACTACTTTTAAAAACTCAGATATTGAGAACTCTATGAAGCATAGTTCTACTCTGACACTCATAGAGTCATAATGAGTCAGAATAGACTAAAGAACAACCAGAATAAAAGGAAAATACTGAACCTGAGTTCCCTTTAGCCCATGATATGGGAGAAAGCTAATACCCTATTACAGCATCCTTTAGCCTTTAATATGAAGGAAGGCACGTACTCTTATCTAGCCATGTCTGTGTTTTTGCTGTTATGTGCCGTCGAATTGGACCCAACTCATAGTGACCCCTCCTTGGGTTTCCAGGCAGTATCATTACAGAAGTAGATTGCCCAACCTTCCTTCTGAGGAATGGCTGGTGGCTTTGAAGTGCCAGCCTCCTGGTTAGCAGTCAAGTGCCTTAGGCACTACGCTACCAGAGCTCCTTAGCTACATCTAGACTTACTTTATTACCTAAAAGGGGAAAATACTGGGAAGTACTTGTGAAGTTTGCAGTTCAAAGGCACAGGCTCACTAAAAGTCTGAGGTATAATACAAGGATTATAAAATGCTTCTCTTTCTCCCACACATAACCACCACACCTATTATCATACTTAAAATAGCAATAAATTAGAACTAAATTGAGTAGAAGCTCAGAATTTATTTTAAAAGAGACTGTGGAGAAATCCAAAGACAACAGGAGTTAACAAAAATAAATAAATAATAGAGAAGTTTTCTGTCCATGACATCTATAGCTACAGAACACAGTTAGTATAGCCTAACTACTAAACAGACAAGCACAAAACCTCACACTAAAGGAATATTTACCTCACTTTCTATTGTCCCGTACATTGTGGCCAGCTTTCACCAAAAGATTACAAGGCATACAGAAAAGTAAAAATCACACTGAAGAAACAAAGGAAACATCAGAACCAGGCTCAGATGTGGAAGTTTTGGAATCTTCAGACTAAAATTTAAAATTGTGCTAGGGTATCTAAAGGGAAAAAAATGTAGAAAACATGTAGAAATACTTGGGTAATATTAGATAAAAACTCTAAGAATCAAGTGGTAGAAATTAGAAACATTTTTAAAAAATTACAAATGTTTCTGAGATAATCAGTAAAGTGGACATAAGTAGGGAAACACAGTGAGTTTGACATATGTTAATGGATACTTCCAAAATGGAAACACAAAGACAACAGTGTATGAAAAAGATGAAACAGGATATACAAGAACTCTGGGGAAATTCCAAAAAGTATAATATTTTTAATGGGGATAGTAGAAGGAGAAGAATGAAGAAAGGAACAGAAGAAATATTTTAAATAATAGGTATGCCTTTTACAAAATAAATGGCAGATAATTACTTAGTTTGCTATTTCTGCTATAAAAGAAATCGCTTGAGAGGGTGGCTTTAGCAAACAGAAATCTATTGTCTCACAGTTAGGACACAAGAGAGTCTGAATGTAGTCTTGAAAACAAATTCAGGGCACTGGTTCTAAGGGAAAGGAGTTCTTGTGGTGCAGTGGTTAAGCCTTATGGTGTTAAATGAAAGTTCAATTGTTCATATCTATCAGCACCTCTAGAGGAGAAAAATGTGTCAATCTCTTTCCATAAAACTCCATGTGACAGTTCTGCTCTATCCTATAAGGTTGTTGTGAGTGGAAATGACTGGATTATAAGGCGTACCTCTAGAGGAAATCTCTCCTTCTGTTCACTTGGGGAGAAAAATCCTTGTTTCAGTTTCTCTAGCAAGCCATGCTTGGAGTTCTTAGGCTTGCAGATTGGTCTGCCTTCATGTTGTACAGATAGTGTTGGTTTTCTCCTATGTCTGTCTTCTTCTGAGCCTAACTTGTCCTTTAATATTTGCAAAGAGATTGGCTTAAAGCACATCCTATGATAGTATGACCTAACTAATGTAACTTAGAAACCCTATTCCAAAAAGAATAACATATACAAGTATAAACCAAAACCAAACCCACTGCCATCAAGTCAATTCTGACTCATAGTGAGCCCCACTGGGTTTCCAAGGCTGTAAAACTCTTTACTGAAGTAGATTGTCTCATCTTCCTCCCATGAAGTAGCTTGTGGGTTTGAACCACTGATCCTCTGGTTAGCATCCAAATGCCTTACCAATTAAGCCACCAGAGCTCCTTTATAGAGGGTTAAGATTCACCACACATTTTTGAGGGATGCAGTTGAATCCATGACAGACACCAAACCACAGATCCAGGAAGTTCAAATACTAAGCAGGATAAGTAGCAAATATATCTATGTATTTATGTATATCTAATCTTCATATACTATTAAAACTCTGGAATATGAAAGACAAAAATAAAATCTTCAAAGAAGGAGGGGGTAAGTGCTTATCTACAAAGGAAATAGAATTAATAATTATAGGAGACTTCTCATCAGAAATCATATGCAAAAAGAGAGTGGAGTCAAACATTTAAATTGTTGAAAGAAAAACAAGTTAACAATGAAAAACAACCTAGAATTCTGTCCTGATTGAAATTATCCTTCAAAAATGAAGACTAAAGATGTTCTCAGACAAACAAAAAAATGGGTAGTTTATCACCAGGGGAGAGGCCTTGAAGAAATATTGAAATAAACTATTGGGGGAAAAAAGAAAAAAAAAAACTGTTGCCTCACATCAATTAAAAGTCTTATCAATCCCTATGGGACAGAGTTACATGGATATGATGTCTTCATTGTTTTAAATAAGGAAAGATTTGAATCAGAGTTGCAGACTTCTGTCATACTTAATCTGTATACTGAAAAAACAATCAGAGAAGCTGGACCATATGAAGAACATGGCATCAGGATTGGAGAAAGACTCATTAATATGACATGCACAGCTCTGGTAGTATAGTGCCTAAGGCCCTTGACTGCTAACCAGAAGGATGGCAGTTCAAACCCACCAGTCACTTCCTGGAAGGAAGGTTGAGCAATCTACTTCCATAGTGATACCATCTTAGAAACCCAAGGAAGGGTCGCTCTGAGTAGGGTCCAACTCAACAGCACATAACAAAAACAAACAAACAAACAAACAAACAAAAAACCAGCAGATTACACTACCTTCCATGCTGAAAGTGAAGAAGACTTGAGGAACTTACTAATAAATTTCAAAGACCATAACCTTCAATAGTGATTACATTTCAACATAAAGAAAACAAAAGTCCTCAAGCAGCATCACAATAAATGGAGAAAAGATTGAAGTTGTTAAGGAATTCATTTTACTTGAATCCACAATCAGCACTCCTGGAAGCAGCAATCGAGAAACCAAATATGGTATTTCACTGGGCAAATCTGTTGTTCTTTATTTAAAGTGTTCAAAAGTAAAGATGTCACCTTGAGGACTAACATGTTCCTTACCCAAAACAGAGTATTTTCAGGAGATTAACACATACACAAATTATAGGCAATGAATTAAAAAATCCAAAGAAGAAATTATGCATTTTAAGTACAATGTTGGCGAAGAATATTTAGTGTATTGTGGATTGCTAGAAAATGAATAAATCCATGTCTTGGAGGAAATTCAGCCATAAAGCTCCTTGTAAGCAAGGACAGTAAAACTTCATCTTAAAGACTTTGGACATGTTATAAGGAGAGATCAGTCCCTAGAGAAGGACATTGTGCATGGTAAAGTAGAGGGTCAGCAAAAACAGAGGGAGATTTTCAGTGAGATGGATTGACACTGTGGCTGCAACAATGGACTCACATAGGACAACGGTTTTGAGGACGGTACAGAACTGCATGGTGTTTTGTTCTGTTGTACATAGAATCTATATGAGTTGAGACTGACTCAAGTCACCTAAAAACAATGACAACAATCTTTATAGCAGCTGACTTCTACATCTTCATCTCTCACAGGAAAATGATATAAGTCAGAATGTTTGATCTACATAAAGAAAGGAAAAGCATTTGAGATAGAATAAGTAAAGATTTTTTTTTTTTTAAATTGAAACTATATTTCTTCAATATTCAATTTTACTTCTGCTTATTTTAAAATTGTATGGACACCAAAAGAGAATGAGTGATACCCTGACATCATTACTAGTGTCCTGAAAAACTCAGTTATCTAGGGTTTACTCTTAAATGAACCTTAAGATTTTGGATATTTGGTATAATTGGTTATATTTCTTTGCTTTCCTCCTCACAGCTTAGAGAACCAGCAGTGTACCATTACATAGATATTGAATTTAGGCACAACTTCAAGCTGCTCTAAATATTGAATTTTGAACATATTCATCTAATTTCAGCAACAAGTTGTCACTTGTAGGTATAAATCAATTTAACTTATGTATCTACTCTATACATTTTTAAATGTTTTTCCCTGTGACCTATTGTATTGTAATATATGTCAATGCCTCAGGCTCTTGACAGAATGACGGCATTAATAGAAGGAAAAATTCATTGTCTCTAAATGCAAGCAGTGTTCTTATCATATAGAAAATAATGTTCCTTGACAGAGACACTTTTAAGATTGTATTTTTTGCCATGAAACGAGATCCTGACATAGTATAGCAAATTTGACAAATACAAAATTGCTGTGTATAACATAAAATGTAGAATTCTTGAATGTTGGCTCAGTAGATCAACAATATCCACAATTTTTAATCCACTCATTTGTTGAATATACATTTACGGAACACTTATTACACATCAAGCATTTTCTAGTTTCGAGCTTGAAAGATCACAGAATATGGTGGATTAAGTAGATATGTATAAACTTAATGAAATGTTATATATAGTAAAAACTAAGTACTCTGTCAGGGTGAATAGCTATCAATGCTTCCTCAGATAAAGCATTCCAAGGGAATTGAAAATAGTTTAACTATTTTATATAAAGTAAATATGATTTTTCAAGTTATAAAAGTATTTCCTAAGCAAAATATATTATTAACTTATTCACTCATTCACCTGATAGTTCACTCATTCATTTAATATACTAAACATTTAATATACTAAACAAATAATTGAATAGACAGAAAATGTCTCTTTTAAAAAACTAAGGTGTCGAGTGAAAGTATGGAAAGTGTCCGTGACCAACATGGTGACTTTGGGGAAAGGAAGGACACTGTAATGTGCACATAGAATATAGAAAGCAGGCAAATTCTAATATATGTACAATACTACATTACCACTAACACCGAACACCAAGCTACAGATAAATGCACAAGTAAGAAGACCAAATGTGGGGTCAGAGAATAAGAATATACCCTAGACCAAGGATAGAATTGGCTGAAGATAATCTTACATATGCACTTGGGCTACAAAGTTAGCTACACAAATTACAGAAGCAACAGAAGACACGAGGAAAAAAGAAGTTGTAATATATTTGAATAAATACCCAATTATAGATCACACTAATAATTCCATGTAACATCTCTTTATCTTATTTATTTGTTTACCTGATTATGATTTGTGCTCCCACCTCTAATCCCTATAATATAAATTCTGTGAGGAAAATAATCTCTTCTGTATCCATATTTTTCTTGTATTTGAAATGAATGACTGAGTGAGTTATTGGGTGAATAAATGAATTCAAAATATTTTCTTTTTGCTTGGAAAATAATTTGTGACTTTGGAAATCATATATCAAAAGCCACAATCAATCTTGAATACTGAAAACATCACTTCAAGTCTGGTAACAAATCAAGAATGTCTTCTCTCCATCCACATACACTGAACACTGTAACTTCTGTTCCTAACATATGCAAGAAGGCCAAAAAATGGAAAAAAAAAAAAAATGCACAAGGTATAAAGATTAGAAGCCTGAAAGGAAAACTCTTTATTTTGAGATAACTGGATTATTAACTTGGAATATTTTAGGGAAACTGAGAAAAAAATAATGGTAATAAATGAAATTAGTGAATTTGTCAGATTCAAGGCTAACCTCTAAAACAGTTTATTTCTATTTTAGATGAAAACAAATGAGAAAACAAATGAAAATATGATTTAAAATATCATTATACATTCAAGTAACTACTAATATATGAAGGAAGAATGATATTAGACTTCCATAGACATGGGTGAAACAAATTAAAGAAAAACTAAATAACACTAAATTCTAAGTTTAAAAATTCATGTGTAGACATCAATAGAAAGAATACAAAGCTTTAATTTTTCATTTGAGATATAAAACAATAAAGATACAATAAAAACTTTTGGAAGAAATTGTACAATGCCTTTGCAACCTTTGAGAACACTCAGATTCTTAGACAGGACTGATGGGAAATTTACCCCCCAAAAAAGATGAATTAGATTACATCAAAATTATGATTTCTTTTTCTTCCAATGTACATCTTGCCTTCTCTTTTAATCGAAAGGAAAAAAAAAAAGAAAAACACTTCCAAAAAAGGGAAGGCAAGATACATACTGGACCAAAAAAAAATTAATGCTATGTCTACAAAGAACTTAAATCTGTTGTTTTCAGTTGCTCTCAAGTGAATTCCAATTCTGTTGTTGTTCCTTGCCATTGAATTAGTTCTGACATATAGCAACCTTATACAGAACGAAACAAAACACTGC
Organism: Orycteropus afer afer; assembly: GCF_000298275.1. Classification (NCBI taxonomy): domain Eukaryota; kingdom Metazoa; phylum Chordata; class Mammalia; order Tubulidentata; family Orycteropodidae; genus Orycteropus; species Orycteropus afer. The sequence goes on along the minus strand of NW_006922900.1, from coordinate 125,642 downwards.
TCAATTCTGTACCATCTTCACAATTGTTTTAAAGCTTGAGCCCATTGTTGCAGCCACTTTCTCAATCCGTTTCACTGAGCATCTTCCTGTATTTCACTGAACCTCCATTTTACCAAGCATGATATTCTCCTCCAGACTGATCCCTCTTAACAACATGATGAAAATACAAGATGTGAAATCTCACTATCCTCACTTCTAAGGAACATTCTGGCTGTATGTCATCCAAGAGATGTTTGTTTGCTCTTCTGAAAGTCTGTGGTATATTCAATATTCTTCACCAGCACCATAATCAAAATACATCAATTCTTCTGCCATCTTCTTTATTCATTGTCCAGCTCTCACATGCATATGAGGCTTTTGAATGTACCATGGCTTGGATCAGGCATACCTTAGTCTTCAAAAAGACATCTTTGCTCCTTAAAATTTTAGAGAGATTTTGCAGCAGATACGTCCAATGAAGTGCTTTGTTTGATTTCTTTATGGCTCCTTCCGAGGGCATTGACTCTGGATCCAAGTAAAATGAAATTGTTGACAACTTCTACCTCTTCTCCATTTATCATGATATTAATTGGCCTAGTTTGAGGATTTTTTCTTTATGTTGAAGTATAATCAGTACTGAAGGCTGTATGTAGTCTTTGGTCTTCATCAGTAAGTGCTTCAAATGCTCTTCACTTTCAGCAAGCAAGGTTGTCTCATCTGCGTGTGGTTGTTACTGAGTCTTCCTCCGATTCTGATCCCCAGTTCTTCTTCATATGGTTCAGTTTCTCAGATTACTTGCTCAGCATGTAGATTGAATAAGTATGGCAAAAGGATGCAACCCTTTCTGAAGCTCACCTTTCCTGATTTAAACCACTTAGTATTCCCTTGTTTTGATCAAATGACTGACTCTTGGTCTCTGTGCACATTCTTCATAAGCACTATTAAGTGCTCTGGAATTCCCATCCAGTGCAATGTTGTCCATAAGGTGTTATGATTCACACAGTTACATACCTTTGCATAGTCAATAAAACATAGGACAAATTACTTCTGTTATTCATTGTTTTCAGCCAAGATCCATCTGACATCAGTAATAATCTTCCTTGCTCCCTGTCCTCTTCTGAATCTAGCTTGAATTTCTGGCAGTTCCCTATGTACTACAGTAAATGTTTTTGAATTATTTTCAGCCAAACTTCACTTGCATTTGTTATTAATAATATTGTTTGATAATTTCCATATTCTATTAGATATCCTTTCTTGGGAATGAACACAAATAGGAATCTTTTCTAATCAGTGGGCCAGGTTACTGTCTTCCATATATCTTGTTATAGACAAGTGAGTCTTCCAGTGTGGTATCCATTTGTTGAAACATCTCAATTAACATACTTTTAATTCCTGGACGCTTCATTTATTTCTTCAGTTCCTTCATCCTGAGAAATGTTGAGCATGTTCTTTCCTTCTGATTTTCTGACACCAATTTGTTTTTTTTTTCCCCTGTTTCATTTACTACTTTACTTTGTCTTCTTGAGCTGCCCTTTGAAATCTTCTGTTTAGCTCTTTCACTTCATCATTTTTTATAATTGCTTTAGCTACTTTATGCTCAATATAAAGTTTCTGTATCATTGCTGACATTTATTTTTGGCTTTTTATTTCTTTGCTGGCTTTTTAATGACCTTTTGCTCTCTTCATGTGTGATGCCTAGATCTAGATGTCAGTGGTGTTCATTGAGGCAAATCTGTTCTTCAGAAGGTCTCTAAATTCAGGTGGGATAAAATTAAGTTCATATTTTGGCTGTTGTGGACTTGTTTTAATTTTCTTGAGCTTTAACTTGAATTTGCATATAAGGAAATAATGATCTGTTCTACAGGAGGCCCCTGGTCTTCATCTGGCAGATGATATTGAGCTTCTCCATCACCTCTTTCTAGATGTAGTTGATCCCGATGCCTATATATACCATTTGGTGAAGTCCACATGTATCATCACCATTTATATTGTTGGAAAAAAAAAGGTATTGTCAATGAATAATTCATTGATACTGTAAAATTCCATCACATGATCTCTGGTCCATTTCTATCACCAAGACCATATTTTCCAACTATCGATCACTCTTCTTCGTTTCCAATCTTCTTATTCCAATCCACCATAATTATCAATGTATCTTGATTGCACATTTGATTGAGTTCAAACTGCATAAATTGGTGAAACTCTTCAAAGTCCTCATCTTTGGCTTTAATATTTGGTACATAAATCTGAATAATAATAATAACATTTGTATTAATTGGTCTTCCGATTCTAGAATATGTAAAAAACTTTTTAAATTTCATAATAGGAAGTTGAAACCAAATTAACAAATAGACAAAAGCTTTGATTGAAAGCTTTATAAAGGGAGATACATGAATGACTCTCAAGTATATGAAAATGTTCTCACCATCATCAGTTATCAAGGAAATGTAAATTTATACCACCACAATGATACATGACTTCACCCTTCTCAAATGACTAAACATTCTGACAACACTAAATATTGACAAAGATGCCGAGAAAATGTAATTTTTAAATATTACTGGAAAGAGTACAAAGTATTAGGAAAAGTAATTGACTATCTTTTAGCACATTAACCACATAATTACTCTATAACTTTGTA
>NW_006922900.1:113777-117937 GCF_000298275.1 Orycteropus afer afer | reverse complement strand
CGATTATCTTCTGTGTCTGTGTTAATTGGTTTCCCTTTTCTTTGTTGAAGAGGGTCTGTGCAATCCTTCTGCCTAATCTGCCATCTTCCTCTGGAGGTGCATTTTTTATTCCACAAAAATTAAGACATATTTACAACATCTATAACATTACTTTTAAAAAAAAGAATATGCATTTTGACTCATCTGTAATAAATATGCTTTTGTGATTTGTAAATCCAAGAGCAGTCAGTTTTGAAGCCTTCTTATGCACCTATCAGTGAGAGTGACCTATTGTGTACAGTGATAAGAATGATGGAACACTTGTCAGAGCACTGGAAGAAGTTACTCTGCACAACTTTGTTAACTACTATGTCTATTGACCTAAAAACGGACAAACTCAATGTTATGTTAAACACCTTTCTTTAAAAGAAATCTAATAACATCATGCAAAACAGATAATAAGGCAGTTTTTCCAGTGGCAAACACAAAACAGAATGATGTATGTCACTTAAATCTCTGGTATTTTATAAGTTTGAAAAAAAAAAAAACTTGCAATACATTTTTGTAAATTTCTGTGGTAGGCAGAGTTCTGATGTAATCCATAATATTCTCACCTCCTGCTGTAACCATTCTGTATCACCTTCTCCCCTTTCTGTGTATGCAAGATTGACAATAGAATGGATTTCACTCCCATGATCAAGTTACATTCTATGAAAACCTGAAGGAATTTTACAATTATAATTAACATCCTAAATCAGTTGATTTTGAGTTAACCAACAGGGAAATTATTTCAAGTGGGGCTGATATAATTAGATAAAACCTTTGAAAGGAACTGGACCCCTCTAGAGGAAGAGATTTGAAAAGTGAGAGAGATTCTCTCATTGGCTTTGAAGAAATAAGCTAGTCTTTCTGAGCCATTTATGTAGCTAGGATTTGAAGGCAGTCTCTAGGAACTGAGAGTGACCCCTGGTCAGTGTTCACAAAGAAAAAAAGAACTTCAGTTAGACAAAGAACTGAAGTCTGCTAACAGCCTGAATGTACATGGAAGAGGAGCCAAGGTTTACACAAGAACGATGCCCTAATGATATCTTGATGTTAGCCTTGTGAGATCCTTAGCTGTACCATGCTAGACTTCTGACCCACTGGAATTGTGAGATAACAAACAGGTACTGTTTTTAAGTTTTTATCTATACATTTTCAGAAGTTTTTACAGAGCAAAAGAAAATTAATTCAATTGCCATTGAAGAAAAATCATTTTTTTGTAATTCAGAAAAAGATGGAAGCAATTATAAACCATTAATTAATTAACTTTTGATGAACCAGAATTTGTTATATTTTAATACAGTAGTTGATTTACAACTTCTAAAACATTAAACAAAATCCCATAGCATAATTGTAAGAAAATTGAACATTTTTCAAATATACTTTATTATTGTTTTCTTTAATATTAAGTCTGTATCTATTTGCCATATATAGTTATTGCTCATTTTGTTTTCTTCAGTATTCAGATGCCTATTTCATGTAGTTTGCATGTTTATATACTATTACTGACTATAATAATGACTTGAAAATAACTATCAAATGTAAAACTACTAACTCAAAATGTGTTTGCTGGGGAATTAATGATGTCAGATCAGACATCATGTTAATAATAGTTCTGCAAACTAAACAATGACAATTGTGCACTGGAAAACTCCAGTTCTTCTCAAGATACTTCCTCTAAAGCTTTTAAATTCCTTTGTCTGGTACAGAACTAGTTATATGCATTTTTCAGGATGTTATGCTCTGGTAGCATAGTGCCTAAGGCACTTGACTTCTAACCAGAAGGCTGGCAGTTCAAACCCACCAGCCACTCCTCGGAAGGACGATTGGGCAATCTACTTCCATATTGATAGTGCCTCGGAAACCCAAGGAGGGGTCGCTATGTGTCAGATCCAACTCGATGGCACATAAGAACAACGACAACAACATTATTTCAATTATTTCACTTAAAGATGTGTTAGCATGCTCTTATGATTTTTCAGTGCTGTACACATTTTCTACTCATATGAAAGCCTGAATTTCAAGGAAAGGTGTGCAATCGAACCTGTATTTTCTTTAACTGCCAATGTCCATAGAAAACACATTCTGCAAATCTACTTCTAACAGAGTGGTTCTCACATTGAAAATATTGGGTGTTGTTACATGTATTCTAAAGTGTCAAGCATATATATATATATATAAACATATTATGTTGTTGCTGTTGTTGTTTTGCCGTTGAGTCTGCCCCGACTCATAGCGACCCCTCCTTGGGTTTCCGAGGCAGTATCACTATGGAAGTAAGATTGCCCAACCTTCCTTCCAAGGAGTGGCTGGTGGGTTTGAACCGCCAGCCTTCTGGTGAGCAGTCAAGTGCCTTAGTCACTATGCTACCAGAGCTTATATATATATATATATATATATATATACACACACACACACACACACACACACACACACATATATATGTATGTACTTCTGGTGACATCAAACAAAGTTCTTTGTTAAAATGGGAGTTATAGAAAATAAAGTTGGATATTCTACTGATATATAAAATAAGTGCTTAAAATTGTATTGTTGAGGGAACAAGTCATATTCCCTCTCTGCTAATGCAGTGCTGTAATATTACATGATCTGCAACTCAAACAGAGCTAGCACTTTCTCTTTAGAAAGACTCTGAGTGGAGAAATGGCAAGCAGTGATTTACATTATTGTGTCATTGTCACTTTATCAAAAGTTCTATTTTTTTAATTTGAGATTCAATCTATTTCAATTTGAAAGTTTCAGAGGAAATCAAATAGAATACAAATTAATTGATAAATATCTTTTTGTCTTCTATTAAAGTCTTGACATAATTGCCCATATTTTAGTCTGATCTCCTTTAAGGCTGTAATTATTATTAACTTTAAACTGTATGGTAATTAGGTTAATAGCATGAGGGCTGGGCAAATTAAGATACTTTCACTGCAGGCTTTCAACCTGTGTCCTACTGTGTGTGGTTCAATTCATTATTCTTTTTGATTAAAGAGAATATATCAAGCTACTGACCCATGGATTTTTAACTAAAGTCTTAGCTGAAACTATGCCTCCTGATGTTTGAAATAAATATTTTATTAAGTATATTAATGAGCATAATTTATTAACCAATGGCAAATATTTGGAACTACTTTACATATTAATAAATTTTGCAGAAGGTTGCCCTGCTGAGAAGATAGAAACTCTGAGGATTAGTAATGAGCTACACATTCTTGTGTCTGTTCCTTGAGGGCAAAAAACATTATCACATTGCGATTGTTAAGTAATTTTTATAGACTTGGAGTCTTAAAGAAATTCCCTATTGGATTTAATAATAATAATAAAGCAACTCTGGAACAATTTGCACCTTTACACTGTACTTTTTAAATAGTACTGGATCTTGAGTTTAAATCTCATCTTATCTGGTGCATAAATTTGAATAATAATAATATTTGTATTAAAAAAAAAAAATCCGTCAGTCAGATCAGTGATGCTCTATTTTACCTCAAATGTAAATTTGCACCAAATGTCTCTTTTCCAGGTTGATAACATGTGTATTTTTCAATAATTGGATTTTCAATTATTAAACTTTGTGCTGGAAGAGAGAGAGCTACTTAACTTGGCAGAGAAATTAGTGTTTTCCAATATGTCTGGTCAAGAATATATTTAGTGAATTCCAGGTTCTATTTGGGAAATTCTTTCCTGAATGGAGAATTAAATTAAGTTATTATTTTTATTAATATAAAATGAGAATATAATAAATATAAAACATCACTGGTACAGAGAATGTAGTATTGTACTGAATGTCAGTGGACTGGCGTTTAAATCCTAGCCTTCCATTTTCAAACTTTTTGATATGGAATAGATCAACTGAAATACTCTTCAGAAGGAAGATACACAATTCAAAGATGCCCTTCCAGAGATGTCAAGACCAAATACAGAGGACAGCAAACTGCCCTAGGATCAAAGCTAAAGGGCATTCTGTTCAAAATGAGGAAAATAAGACAAAACAATTCTTACTCTTTTGTCCCCAGCGGAAAATGTTATAAGACATGGAATGCAATTAGTAACTGACATTTAGTGAAAGACTGAATAGTGTTAGGATATTTATTTTCTTTATTTCTACCTGGAAGTTAACCCTAGAGTTG
>NW_006922900.1:110356-111877 GCF_000298275.1 Orycteropus afer afer | reverse complement strand
TGCTGTTGTTGGTTCTCTGTCCAAAGGACTCCCTTTAGCATCTCTTGCGAGGTTGGTCTGGTTTTAAAAAATTCCCTTAATTTCAACTTATCTGGAATTGTCCTAATTTCACCATCATGTTTGAGGGACAATTTTACTGGATATATAATTCTTGGTTGGAAATTTTTCTCTCTCATGGTTTAAAAATACCATGCAATTGCCTTCTCACCTGCATTTGTTCTGCTGAGAAATCAGACCTAAATCTTTTTGGTTGTTATTTGTAGGTAACTTTTCATTTTTCCCATGCTGCTTTCAGGATTGTTTCTTTGTCTTTGGTTTTGGTGAAGTTGATGATCTTGATGACTTTCTTTTGGGGTCTATCCTATTTGGGGTTCATTGGACTTCTTGAATGGATATATTCTCATCTTTCATCATACCAGGAGAATTCTCTTCCAAAAAAATCTTTAACAATTTTCTCTGTGGTTCTATTTGTCTTTTCCTGTTCTGCAATTCCAATTACATGTAGTTTACTCCTTTTTATGGTATCCAACATGAACCTTAGGCTTTCTTCATTGTGTTTTGATCTTTTTTCAGAGTGATCCCTTTTCATAGAAGTATTGAGGTATTTGCCTTCAATCTCATTAATTCTGTCTTCCATTGATTCAATTCTACTCCTTTGCCTGTGCAATGTGTTATCTATTTCTTTAAATTTAGTATTAACCTTCTGGATTTCTGTCTGTAGATTTCGTATCATTTCTAATTTTTCATTTATTTTGTCATTTTTTTCTTGTATTATCTTTCAAAATTGTTGTGGGATTTTCTCTGTGTTTTCCTCAATTTTGTCAGTGTTTTCCTTGATCCGTCTCTCAATTCATTGAAGGTACCTAATATAATTTGTTTGAATTCCCTATCAGAGAGTTCCAATGCTGTGTCTTCATTAGGGATATATTTTGGGTCTGTATCCTGGTCTCTTGCTTCTCCTGCTTTATCTTGTTTCTTTTTGTGGACTGTGATGCTCTGTTGTCTCCGAAGTGTTGTGACATTTTTGTGTTTATATTTATTGGTGATTGTATGTTGGCATGACCTGCCCATGATTTTTGTTTTCTTTGTTTTGTTTTTATGTTATCTATATACACAGGGTACTGTGCTGTGCTTGTCTATTTGCTAGTTGGCAGCACTTATACACTCACCACCTGTCTCCTTTCCCATTGTCTGCCTCCCATATGTCCCTGCTGCCCTTGGCAAATGGAGCCTAATCTTAGGTCCCTGGAATCTGGATGTGACTGCAGTCACTTTAAAATCCAAAATGGCCACTGCCTCTAAACATTCAAGATAGCTGCATCTTCGGTCACTTTAAATATCCAAAATGGCTGCCGCTTGTAAACGTTCAAGATGGCTGTGCCCTCTGGACCTCTGAAAGTCTATAGTTCAGCTTGTATCCCTCCTTGCTGTTTCCCTTTCTAGTCATAGGCCAGCAGCACAGTCATCCCTGCAGTCCTTGATGACCAGGGTTGATTTTTAGGTCAGTTCTCAGTTCCCAAC
>NW_006922900.1:108022-109986 GCF_000298275.1 Orycteropus afer afer | reverse complement strand
CTTCCAGCTGTTTGCACATTTCATTATAGTACTTTACTCTGTGTCATTGAGCTGTCCTTTATAATCTTTTATTCAGCTTTTTAATTTATCACTTCTTCTTCTTGCTTTACCTATTGCGTGTTCAAGAGCAACATTCAGAGTCTCCTCTGGCATCTATTTTTGGTCTTTCTTCTTTGTCTTTTTAATGACCTTTTGATTTCTTTATGTATGATGTCCTTGATGTCATCCTATAACTTCTCTGGTGTTTGGCCATTAATGTTCAATGTACCAAACATATTCTTGAGATGATCTCTAAACTCAGGTGGAATATATTCAAATTCCTACTTTGACCCTTTTCAACTTGTTTTAATGCTCTTCAGCTTCAATTTGAACTTGTACATGAGTACCATTAATTTGCATATGACTTCCGCTCATCTGTAAAGTTATTGTACTGTGGTGGCTTGTATGTTGCTATGATTCTGGGAGTTATGCCACTGATATTTCAAAAATGAAATATAGTGCATAAAGATTGATATCCTAGGCATTAGTGAGCTAAAATGGACTGATTTTGGCCAGTTTGAATCAGACAAACATATGATCTACTAGTCCGGGAACGATAAATTGAAAAGGAATGGCATGGGGTTAATTGTCACAAAGAAAATTTCAAGATCTATCCTGAAGTGCAATGCTGTCAGTGATAGTATAATATCTGTACACTGACAAGGAAGACCAGTTAATACTACTATTATTCAAATTTACACATCAACCACCAAAACCAAAAAACAAGGAAGGAAGACCATAGAAGAGTAGATGCTTTTGAGTTGCAGTGTCGGTGAAGAATACTGAAGGTAACATGAACTGCCAGATGAACTAACAAATATGTCCTGGAAGAAATACAGCCAGAATGTTCCTTGGAAAATGGCCAGACTTGGTCTTATCTACTTTGTTCATGTTGTCTGAAAGGACCATTCCCTGGAGAAAGTATCATGCTTTGTAAAGTGGAGGGTCAGCAAAAATGGGGAAGGCCAGTTAATGAGATGGATTGACACAGTAGCTGCAGCCATGAGCTCAGGTATAGAAAGGATCATGAAGTTGGCACAAGACTGAGCAGTGTTTCATTCTGTTGTATATTGGTTTGCTATGAGTCAAAGCTGACTCGATGGCACTTAACATCATTGGGGTTACACATGGTGGACATGTTTCAGTGGAGTTTCCACACTAAATTTAAGAACTATTCAGTTCTAAATCATTTAAGTTTTGATTCGCTACTGATAAATTCAGCAATTATCACAACTCAAACAAGACTGATAAACACACACAAAAAATTAACTTCACAGAGATCATATGTTGTCATACATAAAACAAAGATGTGGTTTTGATTTAATTCCTGAACTGGAAACAAAAAAATAATGAATAATGTCAGTATCACAAAGCTATATTGCAATTTGTTTTTGTGGTCATTAAACAATTGCTGAACATGGACTATCTTATGAAGAAGAAAATAAGTGTTTGTATTCCCACAAGTGGAAATATGTTTGGTTTACTTGAACTTGCTGTTTAGTTTCATCCATTTTTAAAAGGTTACATTTCAAGATGTGGTAACACAGGAAAGGGCAGTATTATAAAAAAATGTGTGAAGAATTAACAAATTAATAAGTGAAAAAGGTGATCAATTATTTTCTATGAGCTAAGTATGTCTAATACTTCAGTTTGTCTGTAGATTCTATTTCTGATTTATCTAACACAGATCTGCTAAGTAGTGTTTTAAGGTACATACTTCCAACAGATAAAAATACTTTTGAACATTTTATGACATTTACTAGCTTAAAATATAATACCTGTGAAGAAACTGAAAATCAAGTACTTCACTACTTATGTGAAGTTTGCAAAATTGATTTTTTTTAAGTATGGACGTCAGTCCTATGACAATGCTGTCAATACATGAGGGAATTATAAGGTATGTATCAAAAAATTTAGAATGTTAT
>NW_006922900.1:106191-107432 GCF_000298275.1 Orycteropus afer afer | reverse complement strand
TTATTTTGAAAACTGAAGTGTGTTCCATATGAAGAAATATTGATGGAAATAATTTTTCACACTGTAGCAGATCAACAGAATTTTACATAGATTGTTGCAACAAATAACTTCACTAACTCATTTTCTTTGTTTTAGGATACATGGAATATTATTTTTGTAGAAAATGAGGTGAATAATAATAAAAATCTTAGTATCTCACATACACTAAAAATTTCATAAATCCAGTTCATCTCATTCTGCTACAATGCCATATGCTATTTTTACATTCAATCGTTAATATTACAGTCATTTAAAAAGAAATTACATCATGAAGAGCTAAGATGCGCACACCCACACACGTGCATGTGTTTTGATGTGTGTGTATGAAACTCATATATACCATTCCTATGTGTGAGTAAGCAGAAGGTGAATTACAGATTACCAGGTTTTAGGGCCCTTTTATGGCTTAATCTGGCCCTGCATTTTAACTGAGTAATTTAGAATATAAGTTACATACTTTTTGTTTTTTTGTTTTTTATTGGATTTGTGTGGGAATTCCTTTAGTCAAATATTTTCTATAAAATTTTTTAAAAATAAAATCCTATACGAATTTACAAGTGCATAATTAAAAACAAAAGAACTGCAAAACAAAAACTACATTACTTATCTGTGTAGTATACCAAATTTTATCTTGCTTGCCATTTTCCAAGCTGAAAGAACTGAAGAAAAAATTGAAGCCTCAAGCTGCAATATTGAAAGATTCTATGGGCAATACGTTGAATGAGACATAAAGCATCAATAGAAGATGGAAAGAATACACAAGAGTCATTGTACCAAAAGGAATTTGTCAATGTTCAACCATTTCAGGTGACATATGAACAAGAACCAATGGTATTGAAGGCAGAAGTCAAAACTGCACTGAAAGAATTGGTGAAGAACAAGGCTCCATGAATTGATGGGATACCCCCTGAGAACATTCAACGAATGGAGGCCTCACTGGAGACAGTCCTTTGTCTATGCCAAGAGACTTGGAAGACAGCCCTAGCTAACTGACTGGAAAAGATCAATATTTGTAACCATTCAAAAGAAAGGTGATCTCACAGAATGTGGAAATTATTGAATGATATTATTAATATCACACACAAGTAAAATCTTACTGATTAAAATTCAAAAATGTTTGCAGCAGTATATTAACAGAGAACTTCCAGAAATGCAAGCTGTATTCAGAAGAGGACATGGAATGAGGCATATCATTGCCGATG
>NW_006922900.1:102502-104011 GCF_000298275.1 Orycteropus afer afer | reverse complement strand
ACTCCTTGGGTTTCTGAGGCAATATCACTATGGAAGTAGATTGTTCAACCTTCCTTCTGAGGAGTGGCTGGTGGGTTTGAACTGCCAAACTTCGGGTTAGCAATCAATTGCCTTAGGTACTACACCACCACAGCCATGGACTGACAAAAGAACTAACAAACCTGTCCTGTAGGAAGTGAATCTGGAATGTTCCTTGGAAGTGAGAATGGCCAGAGTTTGTCTCACCTACTTTGGTCATGTTGTCAGATGGGACCATTCCTTGGAGAAAGAGATGTTTGATATTGAAGGAAGAAGTCAAAGCTTCCATGAAAGATTTGACAAAAAGCAAGCCTCTTGAAATTGGTGGAAGGCCCATTGAGATGTTTCAACCAACTAATGCCTTACTGAAGACACTTACTTATCTATGCCAAGAAATTTGGAAGACAGCTAGCTGACCAATTGATTGGAAGAGATCGATATTTTTACCCATTCCAAAGAAAGCTGATCCAAAAGAATGTGAAATTATAGAACAATATCATTAATAGCAGATATAAGTAAAATTATGCTGAAGATAATTCTAAGGTTGCAGCAGTAATTTGAAAACAATATAATCTTCTATTTTGAATTTCATATCATGGTGTGCTTACATTAGTTCTTTATTCCAGCTTTTCTAGTATTTGTTTCATTCCTCAAAGACCCTGAGTTCATTTGTACCTTAGAGCTTGTTTCCTTTACCTAGAGTCATCTTTACCCCCATCTTTTCACGGCTGGTCTTGTCAATAAGCTGCCAATTTAATTTTTTTTTCCTAATATCTACTCTGTCCATCAGTTTTTTTTTTTTTTTTTTTAAAAAAAACTTTAATTCCCTGGTTACTGTATTTCTCTCAAAGGTGGTTGTGCTTTTGAGTTACATGAAGGCAGACTATTTCAGTTTTTCCAGGTGTGCAGATTTGTGATTTCATTATGGTTTAGATTTTATACCTCATGTTTAAATGCTTAGTAAATTGATTTTTCCTAGTCTCTCAGGAATATGAATACTTACATGTTGAATACATTAAAAACGAATGATAAAGTCACATATAATTTAATTGGGGAGTTTTGGCAAGATAGCAGAATAGGCAGGCAAGCTACACAGACTCTCTGCAACAAAGCAATGAAAAATCAATTGAAACTTATACAGAAGACAATCCTGGAACCCTGAGCTTTCAAGGGAAAGATAAAGAAGTGGATTAAATACAAACTAATAGAAGAATTTGAATGAAATGGTGAGTGAGGAGACAAAATGAGTAGTGGCTGCAGGCTGTCCTGGGAGCACAGCCATTTTGAACATTTCCCAATAGCAACCTGAGAATCAGCTCTGCTGAGCAAAGACTACATTGATGTCTGACAACCAGAATGCAAAAAGGCAGGGAAGCAAACAAACAGACCTGTGGATTGCCAGTGGCTGCACTGAAGGCACAGTCATTTTGGAGGTTTGTGAGTGGTGTTCTCAACAGGTCAGCAACATAAGAATGGATTCTGATTGCTGGA
>NW_006922900.1:99975-101302 GCF_000298275.1 Orycteropus afer afer | reverse complement strand
TGGCCAAAATATTGAATGATGTAGGAAATATCAAAAGATGGAAGGAATACACATAATCACTGTACCAAAAAAGAACTGGTTGATGTTCATTCATTTCAGGAGGTGGCATATGATCAAGAACCAATGGTATTGAAGGAAGAAATCGAGGCTGTACTGAAGGAATTGGCAAAAACAAGGCTCTAGGAATTGATGGAATATCCACTGAGATTTCTCAACAAACAGATGCAGTGCTGGAGGCACTCACTCAGCTATGACAAGAGATTTGGAAGACAGCTAACTGACCAACTGACTGGAAGAGATCCATAATTGTACTCATTCCAAAGAAAGGTGATCCCACAGAATGTGGAAATTATGGAACAATATCATTAATATCACATGCAAGTCAAATGTTACTTAAGATAATTCAAAACAGTTGAAGCAGTATATTGATAGAGAACTTCCAGAAACGCAAGTTGGATTCAGAAAAGGATGTGAAACACAGGATATCATTGCTGATATTCGATGGACCTTGGTTGAAAACAAAGAATACCAGAAAGATGTTGGCTTAGAGTTTATTGACTATTCAAAAGTTTTTGATTGTGTGGATCATAACAAATTATGGATAACATTGAGAAGAATAAGAATTCCAAAACACCTAATTGTACTTATGAGGATCCTGTACATAGACCAAGAGGCTGTCATTTGAACAAAACAAGGGGGCACTGCATGATTTAAAACCAAGAAGGGAGTATGTCAAGGTTGTATCTTTTATCATATTTATTCTGTTTCTATGCTGAGCAAATAATCCAAGAAGCTATATTATATAAAGAAGAATGTGACGTTAGGATTGGAGGAAGACTCATTAATGACATATGATTCACATATGACAAAACTCTGCTTGCTGAAAGTGAAGATGACTTGAAACACTTACTGATGAAGATTGAAGACTGTGGTCTGTAGTATGGATTACAACATAATATAAAGAAAACATAAATCCTCACAACTGGACCAATAAACAGCATCATGATAAATGGACAAATGATTGAAGTTGTCAAGGACTTCATATTACTTGCTTCTACAATCAACACTAATGGAAGCAAGAGTCAAGATATCAGAGGATATATTACATTGGGCAAATCTGCTGCAAAGACCTCTTTCAAGTGCTGAAGACCAAAGAGATATCCTTGAAGATTAAGGCACACCTACCCCAAGTTATGGTGTTTTCAATCTTCTGTTATGAATGTGAGAGCTGGACAGTGAATAAGGAACACCAAAGAAGAGTTGATGCTTTTGAGTTATGGTGTTCGAGAATAATGCTAAGAGTACCATAGACTGCTAAAAGAATTCA
>NW_006922900.1:96984-98480 GCF_000298275.1 Orycteropus afer afer | reverse complement strand
GATGTGGGCATGGAATGCGAATGTTTGAAATATACCAGGTTAGAAATATTTTTACCATCAGAATTTTTTTTTTAAAAAGAACGTTTTATCTTCTCTGGAAACATGTAACCCTCTGGGTCAATCTTTACTTTCCCCCCTTGTGAAATGAATAGGGATACAAGTAGTAGTTCACTGTCCTCTTAACTCTGCTAGGAGAACAATAAAGGTAGAAGGGGCATGCTGACAGTCCTGTCAGTTGGCATAATTGCTGCCATGACATCATGGAGTGGTATGCAATGTAGCAAATTGGCCTGATTGTTCTTGTTGAAAAGGGCCCGATCTTCTAAAATGTCAGGAGAACCCACAAATCTATATCTTTATATAAAAGATCCCAATTTTTTAATAGAAATAACTAAATACCAACCAGTGTGAATAAAGAGGAAAAAAGAGTTAAATATATTCTCTGTCAAACAAATTTAGCTCTTAGTCCACTTTAGAACATCCTTGTCAGAAATTTAAATTTCATAAATCAATTAACTACTTTTAAAGAAAACAGTTGCCATATGCTAGAGCTGTTTCATGTGCATAATAACATTGCAATTTTGAGGATATTTTTTGATACAATTTGTTAATATCTTTGTCTTTGACACAATTTATTAAATATGCAGTACATATGTAGAAAATCTATTTTAAACTCTTAACAGGCACATAGATCAGGAGGGAGAAAACTTCCCATAAGGAGCTTACACATTTCTTTATGACTTAACCAATTTTAATATTCTAAGAGTTTAATCAAAGACCTCAGACAGTGATGTCACATGTCTTTATGTTTTACAAACCTGAGTATACACTTTAAAGGAATGCTTCCCTTAATGCCCCAGCAAAGAGTTGCCAAGAGGATGAACAGAAAATAAAAATTATGCTTTCCACAAAATATGAAGATCAATATTGACTTTCCATGTCCTGTTCTGAGTTTTGACACTCAAAATGTGGCTGCAAATTCAAATGTTGAGCATTGCTGGTTTTTCAAAGGGAAGTGTTACTCTGAGAAACTTTACTCTCTCAGGTGTAGAAATGGGAAACACAGGATTATATGGTTTGGTGGCACTTTCATGAATGCTTTTTGAATAATGGAACTGGAGGTTCAGGTAAGATGACAGATTAGGCAGAAAGACTTCACAGACCCTCTTCAACAAAAAAAAGGGAAACCAATTAACACAGACACAGAAGATGATCCTGGACCCTTGAGCCTTGAAGGGGAGGATATAGAAGTGGAGTAAACACCAACTAGCAGAAGAATTTGCATGAAAATACCAAAAAAGAAACAGATGGAGCTGCAGTCTGGAAGCAATCCTGAGTGATCCAGACGGCATGGCACAGACAGCTTAGAGATTCCCTAGTGGTGGTAAAGCCTAAGAATTAATCTAAAAATCAGCCCTGCTAGCCAAGGACTGCACGGAGGACTGCTCTGGTGGTTGTGGCATAGACGGAGAAGGTGAAGAGAAAGGCGGCCTGAG
>NW_006922900.1:77766-78730 GCF_000298275.1 Orycteropus afer afer | reverse complement strand
GAGTTCCAATGCTGCTTCTTTCTCAGGGATATGTTCTGGGTGTGTATCCTGCTCCTTTGTTTCTACCACTTTATCTTGCTTATTTGTGTGGATAGTGATGATCTGTTTTCTCCCAGACATTGCGATGTTGTTGTATTTAGATCTCTTTTAATTGTTTGTGAAGACCAACTAAAGGTGAGTCAGGCTTTTCTTGTTAGTTGTTTATCATTAGCCTGTTGGTGGAGAAGGAAGTTAGATTCTTTAAGAACTCATTTAAAAATGTCCTCTCAACACTTCTTAGACTCTTTATTTCCTCAGAATGGAATTTGTGTTCCTATCAAAAACTCATCAAAAGCCATGCAGCCTTCAGACTTGGTTTGATATATAGCCAGGCTGTTAGCTGTAACCTGAAGAGAGGAGATGAAGTAAACATGCTTTACTTGGATCTCAGATTTATCATCCAAGTAATTTTTTCTGGAACAGAACAGACAGTGTTCAGCTTCAAGACACTCATGTGCCTGTATTTTCTATTGGAAAATCATTTTCTCTTGCAAAATGCACCAGAATATGTGCATTTTAGATTTATTTGAGAAGAAAGATTGGAAAGAGATATGGAAAAGAGAAGAAAAATAGATATGATTTTTATCCTTGCAGTTTTAGATGCATTTTCAACGCCAAAATCATCTCACTCACTTTGCTTGCTTCTATGTAGAAATCATTGTATGTCAATGAATTTCTTATAATTTCTGGAAATAGTCATAACAATGGATATATTTTCTTTAATCAGGGATTGCCATTTGTGCATCCTGCTATATGATTTAAAGATAATGTAAATAAAATATGTCTATTCCTCACTTATCAAGAGGGTTAGATTTCAAATATCTGGATATTATGTGAAAATCAGCCTTATGCAAAAATGTTAGATTACCACATCTGATTACAAAATGGAGTATGACTACTACAAACCAAAAAAAAAAAAAAAAAA
>NW_006922900.1:76187-76678 GCF_000298275.1 Orycteropus afer afer | reverse complement strand
AGAATTCCAGTGCTTGCAGTTTCATAAAGACAATGAAATTGTTTTTCACTGCTCACATCTTACTTGCATAAAATATATACATTAAAAAAAGGAGGATCTCAGTAATAGTCTTAGGCCATTGCTCACATCTGGAATATATTTTTGTATCTGTAAAGCATGAATATGGGGGTTGTGAAATATTTAGAAATATAGCAATAATTAATTGGATGTGTTTCTATATACTCTAACAAACTAAATTGTCGTCAAAGCTACATATTGTTTTAACTTGTTGATCAATTATTTTTCTCATTCCCCAGAAGCTCATTATGGTACATTAGCAACACATTTGTACAAAGACAATTTTACAAGCTGCCTTAACAAGTAGTTAATAGGAAAATAAATAGATAAGAATTGAAGGGTATTAAAGTAAATTTATTTCTATTTTTATTGTCAATATTTACCCTGCATGTATACTGCTTCAAAAGAATAGTATATCTTAAAAGTCACAAAAG
>NW_006922900.1:69829-71355 GCF_000298275.1 Orycteropus afer afer | reverse complement strand
TGAAAGTTATTATATTAATGCAGCAAAATAAAATAAAGAAATAGAATAAATAAAGGAGAAGGTAAGGATACTGGGAAATGCAGAGAAAAAGAAGGAATTGTCAACCATATTTCTAGTCAGATAAGAAGAAAATAGAGATAAGGAAGGGGGAAAAATTTGAAGAGACAATGCTTAATAAGTTTCCCCAACTGGGGAATGACAATAGTTTTATATTCTGAAACCCTAATGTTTTTTGAGAAAAATAAATGTAAGGAAATCCACATTTTGTGTTCTCTAAATTTTTGAAATACCAAAGGAGACATAACACCTTGAAAGTTGCACATGATTAAAAAATAGAAATGGTATGTCATATTTAAAGTGATGAAGGAGAAATATAATAAAAGCTTAAATTCACGAATTATCAAGAAAAAATAAAGAAATAGAAAAAGGGGGAAAAACAGAAAGCATAAACAATACTGTGGAAATTATTGTAACTATGTCAGTAAATGGAATTTGTGAAGATTTCTGTAGTTTATTGACATAAACTTGGAATTACTGATTCCTAGAGTTTGAGCATTTTCAGCTTTCCCAGACATTGCAAAAACTACTCACCAGAGGGCTCTACCCAGGTACGCTCACTAGGAGTGCACAAGATTTACTTATTCTGCTGAACATAAGAAATGTAGGCAAAACATTTATTTTAAAAATCAGGACAAAACAATGAGCAATGTCAGATTTCAGCTTCTGGTATAGCCTATGCATATTAGCATTAAAACATCAATTAAGATAAATTAGTTAGCATAAGAACATAACTCAAATAATTATTCAAAAGGCAAGTCATTGATTTTGTAATCAAATTATAATTATCACAATGAAAATCATTTTCTATTGCATATTGTGTTAACCTGACACTCTTTAATCAATATATTCAAAAGAACATAGAAACTTACTTAGTTTTTAAATTATGTTATTTTTAATAACAAATAAATGAGATGATTTTATCTCTTTTACCTATTTTACATAATTCAGTTTTGTTTCCTGGCAACTCCACTTGTACTGAAAGATTATAAATTTCCTTTTCAAAATTCCTAATGATTGCATCCTATTTGATTTTCTTAAGAAATTTGCAAATAGAAATATTATTTTTCTGAACTCCCTATTGCTTTATCTTATGTAGTTTCTGTTTCTCAAAAGAAAGGAAACAATAGTTTCAATTCCTTTTACTTTGTTCAAAATCTTAATTTGTTCTATATTAAAAAAAAGATGGATAGAGAGTCATCTTTTGAGGAATATTATATGGGTTCCCAGCAGGAAAACTCAAATGCTGTGAATTTAACATTATTCTGTCTAGTAGAGAAAATAAAATTTCTTTTTTATTTCTCTAAAGTTAATTTTATAAACTCAGTTGAAGTTCAAGTCAACTTGTGAGATTTCTGAAAAATATCTCATTTAAGCTCAGAGTACTAACTTACATTGACAACAACATTAATATTGATTCAGATTTTTTGTTCTTTTTTTGCAATACAAAATATAGCCTCAAGGAAATA
>NW_006922900.1:65295-68464 GCF_000298275.1 Orycteropus afer afer | reverse complement strand
TCCTTCCAAGGTGTGGCTGATGGGTTTGAACCATCAGCCTTCTGGTTAGCAATCAAATGTCTTAGAATTTCTTAGAGGCCACTCACAGCTCCCTGGTACATGGCTCCCTCTCACTTCCTCATACTTTAAACTCTTCCCTCAAGAAAAATCTAGTCCCTGTTAAAATTTTGCTTAATTTTGTAAATTTATATAATTTACTTAATTATGCCCAGACCACCAAGGCTGATCTTCTTTTGGATTAACTGAAATCAACTGAGTTAGGAACATAATCATATCTCTAAAATCTCTTTATCTTTGTCACATAACTAAACCTAATCATGATCATGGGAATTACATTTATTAAGTTCACAGTTTTACTCATACTAACCCACTAACTCACTGTTGGCAAGTGGGATCTGACTCATAGAGACCCCTCCTTGGGTTTCCCAGGCAGTATCACTATGGAAGTAGATTACCCAACTTTCCTTCCAAGGAGTGGTTGCTGGATTTGAACCATTGGTTTCTGATTAGTAGTCAAATGTCTTAGGCACTATGCTACCAAAGATCCTACTCATACTAAAGGAGAAAGAATTATATAAAATGTGCACAAAAAGGAATGGGAATCAGTAATTCATATCAGAATATCTTCATCAAAGTTAATGACTGCTAATCTTCCCAAACTATAAAGGGCATTCAGAATGCCTCCTAGCAAGTGCTCTTGCTCTGATGACTCACTGGGCACCATGACACTCCAGAGCATTGTGAATGTGACCTACAACACCTGAAGATAAAAGTATGAGGGTGATACTATTGCAGGCCAAGTCCCGGAATAATGTCTAAAAAGTCAATTGTAGCTCAGAGACAAATTTAGTAAGAGGATAGTAACCTTGCAAGATGGAGACACATGGGCCAGAGGTAGCGCCATTTGTGTCTGCCCGAGCCTTAACGACTAGGATTTTTATAGTAGTTTTTGAGGCCATGGCATGGGAGATTTCAAAAGACCTTATGCAGGAAGTTATTCATAAAATCTTGACCCTTTTGCTAAAGTCGAGAAGTGGAACAAGGCTGTGATAACTTGCTAAGACAGACCTCAATTTTCTTCAGGGTAGGTGCATGCACATTCTCTTTCTAAGATGGAGTCTGTGTGTTCCAACATGGATGCTGCAACTTCTTCTGAGCAGGTGTCTTCTGCTGTTTGTTCTTGGTTTGAGTCTTGGTCTCGTCTTGAATTGGACTTCCTAGTTCATCAGGCAGTAAAGGAGGGCAGGAATACACAGACTCTGAAAATGGTTAACACTGACCAGATGGCTAGACGACATCTCAAGAATGACCTGTTATCAGGAAATGCCATCTAAGCAGTAAATTTATATTTGCATTGGTTCTTTTACAGTGTCCCTTCTTTAACTCAGGAACTGAGGAATGCAATTGCCTTGTCCTGTGAGCTGTTCTTGTCTTGGTTTTATTATCTTAGGAATGGGGTTGCACTGGCAGGATTCTTATGTGATTATGGCTACAAGTAGTAGAATGAGGCAGTGTTCCAACTAAACAAGATTAATATGGAGCTTTAGATAATGAAGTTAGAACACATATTCCCTGAAGTTTGATAACACATATGAAAATTCATAGAATATTCCCCAAGAGAGTAACTCTAAAAGTTTACATTATAATAATGACCTTTGAGGATTAATTTTTTTTTCAAAATTCTAAATTATAAAACCAGATTCCAGGCAAGCATTTTAGAAGAAAGAAGAAATTATCTTTCTCTTGAAACTTTTGTCATTAAAAAAGACAAAGACTATAGACCCAGAACCAATAAAAAAAATGTAGTTCAGGAAGTATTGTCTTAAAGAAAAAATTAGAAGTATTTGACAACTAGTAAGTTTTAAAAATATATGATGTGTTTTTATACTTTTTCCCATTTTAGAAGTATTCAGTTAATTTCTAATTGTATATTTATTTTTTGAAGAACCTTCACATTTTGTAAACTTGGAAAAAAAAAAAAAACTGCCATTGAATCTATTCTGACTCATAGCAACCCTATTGGACAGATTATAACTGCCTATAAATTTTCGAAGGCTGTAAATCTTTGAGAAAGCAGACTAATCCATTTTTCTTCCATGGAGGGGCTGTTGGTTCAAACTGTCAACATTTAGGTTAGGAGCCCTAGGCTTTAAGCACTGTGCCACCAGAGCTTCTTTTTTATAAACATAATTTCCACAAAATCTGTTATTGTATTAGTATTATTAATCACACCTGAACATACAGTGTACAGTTTAAGATTATATATCTTAAGATCTCTATAGTTGGGAGAAGGTTTGAATCAATTAACTTACCAGTACACTTAATGCCATCCTTAAAAATTAGTGATAGGTTTTTAGAAATAATCTGGTATTTAGTATTAGGAATCCAACAAAAAGACAACCAGAACCACAAAATCACATCTACTTTACATTAAATGAGTAGCTCATCTAGACAGATTCTTAACTAAAAGCAATTACCTAAATTTAGAAAGAGGGGTTATTGGAACCTTGACCAGTAATGTTATTTTTTCCTAACATATTTTGAATCATGTAAATATAACTCTAATGTCAAAAAATGTAAACATTACTCAAGGATTTTTATTTCAGATGTGCCATTAGACTCTAAAAGCAATTTTGATACCTAAAAAATCTCACCCAATTTGAAGCCTAAATATTGATTTGTTGGCAATTATCATTATGTTGCTTGACCAGAACTTATTATTTATAATATCAAATATACTTGGCTTCTATAATCAAATAGAAATGCAAATATATCAGCTCACTGTTTTCAGTTTGACAACAGTTTTTCATTAAGAAGATGTAGATGGGATAAGAGTTTTGCCTTCATTTTACAGATCAGAAAATTAGGCTCAGAAAAGTTAATATTTAAATTAAAGTATATAATTATATTAAGACAGATTAAGAATTCTGTCTTCGGATCCAAAGTGTGATACTCATTCCTGTCAGTGTTGTTAATATTAAATTTTTGGCTTCCTTTACTTTCTGACAACCTCTTTCAAAATTTACACTAACACATTCCTTTCAAGTTATTTTTTAATAAAAAATAAGAACATGATTCTTGTACTTAATAAATACTGCAAGTTCTTCTTTAGTCCATTAACTGTTATGTTTATACAATCTTACATACTAATACAAATATACAAAAAAAA
>NW_006922900.1:60784-62550 GCF_000298275.1 Orycteropus afer afer | reverse complement strand
TTTTTTTTTTTCAGCAATCTCTTTGCTGGTGTAGAAGAATCCAACTGATTTTTGGATGTTGATCATGTATCCTGCCATGATGCTAAACTTCTCAATTAGTTCCGATAGATTTTTGACTGAGTCTCTTGGGTTTTCTAGGTATAGGATCATATCATCAGCAAATAGGGATAGTTTGACTTCTTCCTTACCAATTTGGATGCCTTTGATTTCCCTTTCTTGTCTTATGGCCCTGGGTAGGACTTCCAGTACAATATTGAATAGAAGTGTTGATAGAGGGTATCCTTGTCTGTTTCCTGTTTGCAAGGAGCATGTTTTCAGTCTCTCTCCATTGAGAATAATGTTGACTGTTTGTTTAGCATAGATGCCATTTAATATTGTGAGGAATGTCTCTATTCTTATTTTGTTGAGAGTTTTGATCAAAAGTGGGTGTTGGATTTTATCAATTGCCTTTTCTGCATCAATTGATATGGTCATGTGGTTCTTCTCCTTTGTTTTATTTATATGGTGGATGGCATTAATTGCTTTTCTAATGTTGAACCACCCCTGCATACCTGATATGAACTCCATTTGGTCATAATGAATGATTTTCTTGATATGTTGCTGGAGTCTATTTGCTAGGATTTTGTTGAAGATTTTTTCATCTATATTCATGAGGGATATTGTTCTGTAGTTTCACTTTTGAGTGATGTCCTTTCCTGGTTTTGGTATCAAGGTTATGCTTGCTTCATAAAATGAGTTAGGGAGGATTCCATCATTTTCTATGTTTTAGAATAGTTTTAGTAGAATTGGTATCAGTTCTTCTCTTAATGCTTGGTAGAATTCTCCAGTGAAACCTTCTGGGCCAGTACTTTTTTATTGTTGGTAATTTTTTTGATGACCTGTTCAAGTTCTTCTTTTGTTAAGGATCTGTTGAACTTTTCACATCAGTCTGTGTTAGTTTAGGTCAGTGTTTCCAGAACTCTGTCCATTTCTTCCAGATTTTCAAATTTGTTGGACTAAAGTTCTTCATAGTATCCTTATACTATCCTTTTAATTTCATTTGGTTCTGTTGTGATGTCTCCATTTTTTTTTTTTTTTCTTATTCATGCTATTTGTATTCTCTACCTCTCTTTTCCTTTGTTAAATTTTCCAGTGCTTTGTCAATTTTATTAATCTTTTCAAAAAAACCTACTTCTGGTCTTATTGATGTTTTCCATTGTCTTTCTATTTTCTGTTTCATTGCTTTCTGTTCAAATCTTTATTATTTCCTTTGTTTTGGTGACTGTAGGCTTTTCTTGCTAGTATTTTCTTTTTTTCTAATAGTTAGTGATGTTGATTTAAAGTGTTGAATTTAGCTCTCTCTCTCTCTTTTTTTTTTGTTTTTTTAATGTGTGCCTTTTTGCTATAAATTGATTTCTGATCACTGGTTTTCTGTGTCCCAAAGATTTTGGTATGTGGTGTTTTCATTCTCATTTGATTCAAGGAATTTTTCAATTTCACTTTTGATTTTTCTTACCCAGTCTTTCTCAAGGAGGATGTTTTTCTGTTTCCATATGTTTACTCTCTTTCCGTTGATAGTCCTATTGTTGATTTCTAATTTTCTAGCATTGTGATCTGAGAAGTTACTTTGCTGTATTTCAATGTTTTTAAATTTATTAAGGCTTGCTTTATGGCCTACCATATGATCTATAATCGAAAATATTCCATGTGCACTGGAAAAGAGTGTATATTTTGCTGCTGTTGCATGAAGTACTCAGTAGATATCTATAAGGCCAAGTTGGTGGATT
>NW_006922900.1:58276-60352 GCF_000298275.1 Orycteropus afer afer | reverse complement strand
GTTGCTGTCATTTTGTTATGTGTTTTTTCATGGTTTCTTTGGTTTCTTTGTTCCATATTATGTTCTGTGCTGAGCTCATTATGTTTATGAATTGTGTTATCATTTCCTTTGTTGCTATTGTTTTAGTATTTGCTGAATATTTGTGTTTGTCATCTTTTTTATTGTGATGTCATAACTTATCATTTTTCTTTGAGGTTACCCTGTGATTTGTAATTTTCTCCCTGAGAATATTCTATCTTGCAACTCTCTTGATTTCCTCAGTATTTATAAGTTCTGTAACTACATAGTATTTTCCCTCTTTTTGGTTTGTAGTTGTCCTCATTTGTCAATTGAAGTGTCTCATTCCCTGTTTTCAATCTTGTAAGCTTATTTCACTTTGGATATGTCCATACTGTGGTTTCTGGGTTATGTCTTCTTGAGTATTAATGGTCAGTTTTTGTGAGCTATTTTTGGTTCTCTGTTCAAAGGACTCACTCTAGTATCTCTTGTAAGGTTGGTCTGGTTTTAACAAGTTCCCATAGTTTCTGCTTCTCTGGAAATCTCCTAATTTCACCATCATATTTGAGGGAGGATTTTGCCGAGTATATAATGCTTGGTTAAAACTTTTTCTCTTTCAGGGTTTTATATATACCATCCAATTGCCTTCTCATTTGCATGGTTTCTGCTGAGTAGTCAGAGCTTAGTCTTAATTGTCATCCTTTGTAAGTAACTTTTTGCTTTTCCTGTGCTGCTTTCAAGATTCTTTCTTTGTTTGCCTTTGGTTTTAATGAGCTTGATGATGATATGTCTTAGTGATTGTCTGTGGAGTTTAGTTTGCTTTATATAGATTTGATTTTTAAAACCATACCTATAATCCTATAATGCATCACATATAAGGTCATTTTTTTTTAAAATAATGTAAAAATAAAAAAATAAATAAATAAAGCAAACTGAGGAAAGTCTTAAAGATTTCCTATGATTATTTATCCTAAGAATATAAACTTTCAGAAAATCTGTCTTTGGGTCTTCTAAAAAATTCAATTTATGTATCACAGAAACATTGATTTTTCATAGTAATATGTTTGCAGTGCAAAATCAAACATCTGATTCTTGGTCACTGAAATATATCTTACTATCCTAGATCATTTAGAATGAGTTGGTTTTCTATATACATTAAAGGGAAATTAATAGTGTTGCTTAATTAATAGATCTAAGTAGAAATCATTTAAGAGCAGATTTGCTGATTACTCATATATTTTAACTTTGCATATGCAAGTGTAGTAAATTATATAGTTTGGCTTTTCTAGCCATAAGTCTT
Organism: Orycteropus afer afer; assembly: GCF_000298275.1. Lineage (NCBI taxonomy): Eukaryota > Metazoa > Chordata > Mammalia > Tubulidentata > Orycteropodidae > Orycteropus > Orycteropus afer. Next base: position 59,055 of record NW_006922900.1, on the reverse strand, counting down.
TGTAAACTCTATGGTGAAATTTGCCATGAGGAACTGAGTAGCTCCTGATAGTTAAAGTTATTCACCTGGAGTATCTCTGTTGAGAGTGGCACAAAGAAATCTTCTGGGAAGTTCACTCTCTCTCAGCTGTATAGATTTCTGATGGGATTGGTTAGTTTGGCCACTCTGGATGGCTCAAAAGGAGCTCTCCTAGTGGCAAAAGGAGTCTCTCTGACTGTTGGTTGAGAAAGATGTGCTGCTGAGAGAAACACACTCCTGAGAGACACACATTTACTGAGAAAGAGATGTGAGAGATATGTACTGCTGAGAGAGAGACACAACAGACATGCACTACTGAGAGGGACACCAAGAGACACATGCTACTGAGAGAAACTGAAAGAGACTATCAGCTGAGAGACAGCTGGCTCCGAGAGACTGCATTTCTGAATTTGAATTGTACCTGTTGCTTTCCTAATAAACCCCATAATCTGTGAGTTCTGTGTAGCCACTGAAGTGAATTATTGAACCCAGCAGAGAAGTGATGGGTGCTGTGGGAGAAACAGCTGGTGTCAGGGTTGGTGAAAGGCCTGGAGGGAGGCATCATGTCTGGCTGCACAGGAAAAAGCCTTGGGCTACTGATGGTGATTCTGTCTTTCTCTTGTGGGGTTAGAGGAGGTCAGAAGATGTGGCCTCCTTACCCCTTTGGCAGCATATATTCAAGTACATACTTAGTAATGTTTTTAGGAATCTTGTTTATAAACACAACAACACATAATCTTTTTTTAACCTATCAGTAATTT
>NW_006922900.1:55828-57501 GCF_000298275.1 Orycteropus afer afer | reverse complement strand
TATTATTTTGGCCTCATAAAAACACTGTGAGGAAAGTATCATTATCCCACTTTATTAATAAGAAAGTGTTGTTCAGAGAGCTTAAATAACTCACTCAATGAGCCAAATTTCACAAATAACTTTGGATTGACACCTAGTGCTTTCTGAACACAAAGACTGAGTTCAACTTTAAACTGAACAGAAACTCTGGAACTGAGTGCCAGGTGTTGTTAATAATTCTAGTTTAGAAATCTACAATGGTATCAGGGTATAAGACAGAATGATACTCCCTTCAATGTTTTGCTTAGTCATTGGTGCTACATGCCAAAATTGGCCATGTGGAGCCTTTGGATTCACTCATTTAGACACCCTATATATGTATGAATGACTGTCAACTCGATGCTTGAGGTAGAACCGTTCTCAACAGATTTCAGATCCAGAAAATCCCTACTTCTTTAGAAACTTTATGATGCAAGCCTCTTCTCATTTTTTTAAAATAATAACAGTTGTGGGATTCTGGGAATACAAATTTACTGGAAACTTAACTGTTCATGAAATCATGGATTGAGATTATAATGGACTCCTGAATCTGTGAAAAATCTCCCTATATGTATGTAGGTATGCATGGATGGATATATGGATGGATGGATGGATGGCTATATTATTCATTATTTTTCAATTAGCATTACCTTTTTATTTATCTTTTCCATATGCTAGCTTGAAGAATATTTAAAATATTGGGAAAGAATTAAGTGCAATTATTTTTGTAAATTATTTAAACAATATTTCCATCTAATTAACTCAACTGGACCAGCAAGCAATATTATGTCAAATGAAAAAAGATTGATGTTGTCAGGAACTTCATTTACTTCGATCCACAATCCCATCCATGCAAGCAGCAGTCAAGAAATCAAAGGACTTATTACACTGGACAACTCTTGTGCAAATGTTCTTTAAAATATTAAAGAGCAAAGAAGCCACATTGAAATCTAAGGTGCACCTGACCTGAACCATTGTATTTTCAATCGCCTCATACACGTGTGAAAGCTGGGCAATGAATAAAGAAGACCAAAGAGGAGTCAATGCATTTCAACTGTGGTGTTGGCAAAGGATACTGAAAATATCATGGATGGCCAGAAAAATGAATACATCTGTCCTGGAAGAGGTCCAGTCAGAATGCTCCTTAAAAGCATGGATGACAAGACTTCTTCTCACCTACTTTGGTCATTTTGTCAGAAGCAACTGTTCTCTGGAGAAAGAATCATGCTTGGTAAAGTAGAGGGTCAGGATAAAAGGGGAAGATCCTCACCGAGATGGATTGACACAGTCTCTATGAGGATGGGTTCAAGCACAACAATGATTATGAGGATGGCACAGGACCAGGCAGTGTTTCATTCGTTGTACATAGGGTCACTATGAGATGGAGCCAACTCAGCGGCATCTAACAACAATAACAATAAAATCTGCCTATTATTTCTGCCATTTCTGTGTTCTAAGACTACAATTTAATGTCATAAATAGCATTAAATTCCTCTCCAACCTTTAATCTTTACATCTTATCATTTGGCCCAGGTTATTATTGCATTTTTAAAGTAATGAATTAAGTAAACTTCTGTTTGGTTCCCTCCTTTGCTTTTGCTCTGGAATATTAAATCTACATAGGACAATGGAAATATTTTTCTGAAATACTGATA
>NW_006922900.1:51204-52684 GCF_000298275.1 Orycteropus afer afer | reverse complement strand
AAACCCATTGCCATCAAGTCGACTCAGACTCTTAGCAACACTATAGTTCAGAGAAGAACTGCCCCATAATGTTTTGAAGATGGTAAATCTTTATAGAAGTAGAGTGCCACAATTTTCTCCTACTGAGCCACTGGTGGGTTAGAATAATTTATCATTCGGGAACAGCTGAACTTTAACCACAATACCACTGTGGTAGTTAAGTTGTGTGTCAACTTGACTGGGCCCGGTTTTGAGTGAGTGGCAGCTGGATAACTATTCCCCATTATAAGACTTGTAATCAGCTCCATGATGCAATCTACTGGAGCAGCTGAGTAGTTCTTAGGGATGTGGTCTGTTTCCAGTGTATAAGGAGAAACACGGATAAAGATATCTGAGCTTTTGGCATGCTTGGGCCCTGCATTTGACTAAGTCTTCTCTCAGTGCCCTTCCATATTTTTTTTGGCAATCTTGAGACTGTCTCTGGACTTGAACTAGTGGCCTGCCATGTTGTTTATAATCTTGGGATTGCCATTTATTTGTTGATCTTGGGTTTTTCAGCCTCAGCATCCAGCAGCTGCCTGAGTTAAGAGAAGCCTCCAGTTTCAGTGGGCCGGGAGCAAGAGGTAGAGCTGATGCCCAAGGTTGAGGGGCTTTCACTCAGCCCCTAGTGCTGGCACTTTGAACTCAGACTTCTAGCATCCTAAATTGTAAGAGAATAAAAATCCCTATTTGTTAAAGCCACCTATTTGTGGTATTTTCTGTTGGAGCAGCACTAAGGGACCAGTACAACCACTATGACTCCATTCCAAAGCCATAGAAAGTTCCAAAAACCTCCTCAGGCTGCTGTATTAATTCAGTTAATAAAACACATGCAAATTCTCAGACTGGTGGTTTTACTGACATTCAATTTATTTGTTTCTCCCTAAGAAATTCCCCAAATCAGTGATCTGAAACAAATAAATAAAAATATAATCTCTCATAGTTCAGTGGGCTAACTGCCCTCAGCCAGGTGATTCTCACTTCGGAGCTCCTATGAGATCTCAGGCACAGAAGCAATCATGTGCTACTTCTTGCCCTGTGGAATGCTCCCTCTAGAACTCTAAATCTCATAAACCAATCATCATGAAACAGTCCATGTGGCAAGAAGCAACAAGTGGTGGTTACTAAGTTGATAAAGTGCTATATTTTAAAGTAGCATAGCATCATTTATGTCATAAACCTCACTCTCATGAAGGAAATGGAAACATGAATGCCAATTCTTGATGGGGAGATGACAAGGTTATATTGAAGAAGAGTATGAGAAATAAGCTACCACTTGTCTGTCAGTTTGTCTTACAATGACTTTGTGTGTTGCATTGATGCTGGAAACTATGCCACTGGTATTTCAAATGCCAACAGGATCACCCAAGATGGATGGATTTCAGTGAAACTTCCAGACTAATAAGGACCTGGTGATCTACATTAAAAAATTCAATGACATTGTTTACATTCTTCAGGTTGC
>NW_006922900.1:48253-49763 GCF_000298275.1 Orycteropus afer afer | reverse complement strand
ACCAAAAATAATTTTTCAACCAGTTCAGGAGTTAGTATATGATCAAGAGCTGATAGTACTGACAGAAAAAAAAATTCAAGCTGCACTGAAAGTGTTGATGCAAAACAAGGCCACAGGAATTGATGGAATACCCATTGAGATAGTTCAACAAATGGGTGCAACATTAGAGGTGCTCACTCGTCTATGCCCAGAATTTGGAAGACAGCTACCTGACCAACCAACTGGATGCAATCTGTATTTTTGCCCATTGAAAAGAAAGGTGACCCAATAGAATGCTGGAATTATCTAACAATATCATTAATGTTACATGTAAGTAAAATGTTGCTGAAAATGAGTCAAAAACAGTTGTGGCATTAATAGACAGGGACCTCTCAGAAATTCAAGCCAGATTCAAAAGAGGACACGGGACATAGAACATCATAGCTGACATTAGGTGGATCTTGGCTGAAAGCAAATAATGCCAAAAAATGTTTGCCTGTGTTTTATTAACAAAGGTATTTCACTGTGTGGATCATAACAAATTATGGATAACATTGAGGAGAATAGGAATCCAAGAAGACTTAATTGTGCTCCAGTGGAACTTGGGCATAGACTAAGAGGCAGTCATTTGAACAGAACAAGGGCATACTGCATGGTTTAAAATCAAGATAGATCGCATTAGGATTGTATTCTTTCACCTTAACTGTTCAATCTGTATACTGAGCCAGTAATATGAAGAGTGGGACTATGTGATGAAGAACATAGTGTCAGGACTGGAGGAAGATTCATTAACAACCTGCAATATGCAGATGATACAATCTTACTTGCTGAAAGCAAAGATAACTTGAAGGACTTATGGATATCAAAGACTACAACCTTCAGTGTGGATTACACCTCAACATAAAGAAAACAAAAATTATTGCAATTGGACCAATAGACAATATCAGGATAAATGGAGGAAATATTGAAGTTGTCAAGGATTTCATTTTACTTGGATCTACAATCAATTGCCGTGGAAGCAGCAGTCAAAAACTCAAATGTACTGGATTGTACAAATCTACTGCAAATGCCCTTTAAAATGTTTAAATGCAAAGATGTCACTTAAAGGACAAAGTGTACCTCATCTAAGCTGTGGTATTTTCAGTCTCCTCATGTGCAAATGAAAGCTGGAAAATTAATAAGGTTGACCACAGAAGAATTAATGCCTTTGAATTATGGTGTTGGTGAAGAATACTGAATACAAAATCATGGCCAGAAAAATGAACAAATCTGTCTTGGAACGAGTACATCCTGAATGTTCCTTGAAAGCTAGAATGGCAAGACTTGGTGTCATATATTTTGGGCATGTTATCAGGAGTGACTAGTGTCTGAAGAAGGACATCATTCTTTATAAATGGAAGGTCTCAATGAGATGGATGGACACCATGGCTGTAACAATGGGCTCTAGCACTGGAACGATTGTCAGGCTATCCCCAGACTATACTGTATAGGTCTCTATGAGTCAGATCCACAACACTATGTGGACTAAGAG
>NW_006922900.1:34021-47446 GCF_000298275.1 Orycteropus afer afer | reverse complement strand
TTGTGGTCAATATTGGATAGGAAGAGTAAAATGAAGCTACTTCCCACAGTCGCTGTCCAGTCTAAGCAAATTAAAATACATAAGAAAGGCATGTACTTAGGGTATATATTATATTCATTTTTCTTTTTTTCTGGGTATCCTCTCATGACTTCAAACAATTATGTATTCAAAAATCTGTTTGATGGATGGATAAACCGATTTGCAAATCAATTGCAGTTTCAATCAACTCAATATATAACTCAGAATCTTCCAGCCTCTTTTATACTACTTTATTAAAAGATGCATTTTTTTTCTCTCAAAAAATATCACATGTTAATAGACTTGTGTCTTGTAAGCAGACTTTGTGAACAATGATTCTACTGTTTCAATTATGACTCAATGTTAGAACTAGGCATCTGCCATATACAGATGGGTATCGTTATGTTTTAAATTTGCATATATATTTAATTCTTTAGTTTATTTTGCTCTGGACCTATCTTTCTTATACCTTTTATTTTTCATTAATGCCTCAATAAGATGCAGTAAGCCAGCTTTAATAGCATGTGACTATCAATGGTTCTTAGAATGTTACCAATATTTTACGATTTCTATTTATATAAAACAGTCTTATGCTGTGTATTATTCTGTGCTTCAAATTCTCTGATACAGCTTCATTCATTTTGTCTTCAAGTTTCAGGTTATATCCTAGATTATAAAATTTCAAGGGTTCAGTTTATTTCAACAACAAAAAAAATATCTTCATATTCTCATGTGAAGTATTAATTTTCATCTACTTCCACTGGTTATTGTAAAATCAGTTAAGAAAATTGGTGGGGAAAGACATTGTCTAATTTAAATATCTATAAAATACAAGTTATTGTATTTAATACTTTTTTTCACAGATACTCATGAGACTGAGATCACCATACCATTGTGAAGAATTGGTTTATTTTCTAGTCCTTTATTTCACTCTTTAGTTTTCTAGTCTAAAGAAAGTTCAGTTTCACTCAAAATCTTAAAATAGTTCTGATAATGTTATTTCCTCACTTAATCCCACCTAAAGGATGTTTATATTTTAGAATAAAAATCCATATAATTACATGGCCTGCAAGGCCCTACAGGATCTTGCTCCCCCTAATCTGTCTCCTGCCAGCATTTGAGCCCTTCTCTCACTGCTCTCCTTCTCACGCTTCACATTAATGCTCCTCCATTTTTGATTTTGTTATTTCGTTTCAAAAAAGAGATCAATATTCTGCTACTTGAAGATTTCAAGTAGTTTATTCTTTGGGCCAGAAATTGCCCTACTCCCCCAAAATTCCTTAGCTTTATTACCTTCTGATCAACTTTTATAAACTTCTAAGTTATGAATATGTTAAAAGCTTGCAATATGAAGAAGACACAACCTTGCTTGCTGAAAGCAAAGATAACTTGAAGGACTTACTGTTGAAGATCAAAGACTACAACCTTCAGTATGCATTACACTTCAACATAAAGAAAACAAAAGTCCTCAAAATTGGGCCAATAAACCACATCATGATAAATGGAGAAAATAACTCGGTTCATAACTCTGCAACAGTGGTTTTAAACACACTTGAGAACTTGTTACAAATGCAAAGTGCCGAGTCCTACCCCAGATCTAATTAATCAGAACTCTAGGGATGACACAAAGCAATGTGGCCTAAACCAGACCTCCAGGTAATTCTGATGCCTGCTTAAGTTGAGGAGCCACTGCTCTTCATATTCTACTCATTGTATTTAACATAAAAATAAAAATTCATTATCATATGATATGTTATAATCCCTGTGGAAACTAACATGGGATTCCCTCTCTCTTCTCAGATGGACTCATTATGATTGATGCATTTTTACCAGTACCCAAGGTTATACTTTTACCAGCAGTCTGTATTTCATACAGCCTTAAAAGTTGATTTTTTCTGTCTGCATCTCAGTATGCATCATGCCACTACCGTTTTCTCTTTAAACTCCAGACAGAAATGCAAGGATGTGTTGTTATGAGTCAGATTCAACTTGAAGGCAGTGAGGGTTTTTTTTTTTTTTTTTTTAGTGTAGTAGGCTGTTTTACATATGTGAAGAAGATATTTTAATGCTAATGTAGGCAATGAATTAAATTTTCCTTTTATTTTTTCAGAAAACACAAGCCTCAAGTTCAGGTTGACTATTTGGTATTGATTAATGACTGTCCCTGAGAGCACGTGATATTTTCTGTATGCATTTGTGACCTGTGATACTTCATCCTGATAATGACCGAATGCTTATTTTACAGAGTTAAAAACAAATTTGGAAGAAAACATTCACTGATTAAAATATTTCTAAATTATACAATTAAAAGTCCTTTTTCTAAATATTATTAAAATAATATATATATATAAACTGTGCAAATATTTTTGTAAACTATTCAGCACAATGTAAGAATTGTAATCCTCTAAATTACCTTAGTTGATTTTCAACATGTAACCTCTATTGTGATAGAAATCACTGTACTTTTAGCCTTGTGCTATAAGATTCTATTTGTTGTCTAGATTTAATAGAATTATTATTTCAGTAAAGAATTATTACTTAATTATCACTCTAATAACCTATTGTTGATCATATGTCAGATACTACACAAATTTACAGGATGTCATTTTAATTTCCTGGTGGTTTAGGCCTAATATTCAGCCATATCAATTGATATCATTGTCATTGTAGTATCTTTACTACTATCTGTGATGGGCATATGATGTCCATCAATTCTGTAGGAAAATGACACATAAAGTTTGACCATTAATTTGAATGCAGTATTCAAGGTTTTCTGGCATGGAAGGTTAATTCAGTTAGCCATACGAAACACTTTGTTACGGATAACTGTTTCTTAAAAACCAAGTAACTTTTTATAACTGGCAATATTTAAATTTAAGGAGTCGTAGTGGTGCAGTGGTTAAAGCAATAATCTACTAACCAAAAGGTCAGTGGTCTGAACCCATCACTTAATGAGAGATCTATAGATTTCAGTTTTGGAAACCCTGTAGGACACTTTTACTGTCATATGGGGTTGCTATGACTTGGGAATAAGTAGACAGCAATGAAATTTTATACTTAAATTATAAAATATTGATATCTAAGGTTTTGAAAAAACTCATTTTAGTATTTACTGGGGTTCAGGTTGATAAAGAACAAGTGTGCAAGTCTGATTCTTCCCACTCCACCCAGCTCTGCACTGGACTTATTCTCCAACTCCTTCCCAGGCAAAATAGTATGATGTATTTACCAATGATATTCCAAAACCAAAAAAACCGAACTCACTGCCTTGGAGTTGGATTCTACTCGTAGCGACCCCTCCTTGGGTTTCTGAGGGAGTATCACTATGGAAGTAGATTGCCCACCTTACCTTCAAGAAATGGCTGGTGGATTTGAACCGTCAGCCTTCTGGTTCACAGTCAAACGCCTTAGGCAATGTCAATAGCATTCTTTTGTCAGTTGTGAGTCTGATCTGTATCTAGTCAATCAGTAAATCCAGAGTTGAATAGCAATTATATGTGAAGTACTGAGTAGTGATATAATCTGCTGAAACTCCCTGATATCATCATGACATTCATATATTTCTGATAGAAAACAATTCCTCATACATCTTCAACATGCTCATATATATATATATATATATATATATATATATATATATATTTGTTAATTAAATTCTGAGTTAATGTTTTTAAGGAATAGTTTCTTAATTTTTTTTTTTTTTTTTTACTTTTTTTTGGCTGTCACATTGCAAGGCAATTCACGCAGTTTGGCAAAACATGCAAGCTATTTTATTTATATTGAACCATCTGCTCGTTGGGCAGTTTGAAGCGTTTTTCCACTGCTAGCACATCTATCTAAATGATTTTTCTTAAACAAGCTACTCTTGAAAGCATTGCCAATTAGTTTTAACTTCACAAAATGAATGACAACCTGATGAACACCATCATAGAACACATCATTACTTGAAAATTTGGCACTTATAAAGGAATTCACAAAGGCAGTAATTAAAATTAGCAGAAAAAGGTAAACTGCTTCAACTTGGTTCCTTCAGCTAAAACAGATCCTTGTGTGTTAATGATGGCTTTCCATGATATTTTCAATAACTTTTGTACATATAGTATAAATCTTGCTCTTTCATTTCCCAGCTCAAGTCTTCAACAATGAATGAATGTAGTGTCAGCATTGTGAGGAGGAATATAATGTTATCTTGATATGGAAAATATTTATCTCCCTATGTTATTCTAAAATGCTAGATTCATTGGAGAAATGACATGATATCATTGTTAACTAATATGTTTTGGAAAATTCAAATACAACATAGATGCACAGCGGTTGCACATGAATCCAATAAATGCATGACATACATTGAAAAATACAGGAACATTAATAAGTTTCTTTGTATAAAATATATGTGAAAAGGGAAATTTAGAATACCCCTCTCTAAAGAAAGACATATATCTAAAATATTATTAAACATATTGTTGTCTTGTCTAGAAAATACATAAAATGAACAGTTTTTTAACACATCAATTGTGCTACAGCATTACCTATCTGAAAGATTGGCAGTTTGAACCCATCCAGATGTAGTTGGGAAGATAAGCCTAAAGATCAGCTCCAAAAGCCCACAGCCTTAAAGGCCCTTTGGAGTAAGTCTACTCTACACATTTGCAGTCTTCATGAGTCAGAATCAACTGTACTACAACTAATAACAACAACAAAAACAAATCCTAATATCTTTAAGAAAGAATTAGCTCATGTGAGTGTAGGTAAAATGTCTGAGTTGGTTCTGAAAGGTCACAGCTTTGGAAACCCTATGGAGCACTTCTCCTCTGCACACATTGGGTCACTATAATTTGAAGTCAACCCGATGGCAGTTAACAACAGCTATAGCAACATCAAAATGTTGTTCTTAGATGCTGTAGAGTGGTCCCTGCTCATAGTGACCCTATGTAACACTGTCTGTGCCTGCACCATGTTCATAATCATTGTCATGCTTCAGCCCTTCATCGCAGTCACTGTGTCTATCCATCTTGTTGAGATTGTTCCTCTTTCTTGCTGACTCTTTACTTTGCCAAGCATGATACCTTGGCCAATGTCTGGTCCCTTCTGATTACATTATCAAAGTATGAGAAATTCATTTGGCCATTCTTGCTTCTAAGGAGCATTCTGGCTGCCCTTCTTCCAATACAGATTTATTTGCTCTTCTGGCAGTCCGTGGGATATGTATTATTCATTGCCTACACCACAACTCAAATGTATCAATTCTTCTGTTGTCCTGCTTATTAATTGTCCATTTTTCACATGTGTATGAAGCAATTGAAAATAGCATGGCTTGAGTTAGATGCATCTTACTCTTCAAAGTGACATCTTTGCTCTTTAACCCATTAAAGAGGTCTTTTGCAGCAGGTGTGCCCAAAGCAATACATTGTTTGATTTCTTTTTCCCCTCCCAACAGTTTTATTTGTGTGTGTGTGTGTGTGTGTGTGTGTGTTTTGGGTGAAAATTTAGCAAGCAAATTCTTTTTCCATTCAACAATCCATGAAACACAATAAACACAACAATCCATACACATTCTTTTTTGTGACACTCAGTGGAATACTACAATGCAAGATCATTTTTCCCACTTCCTCCTTGCTCACATTTTTTCTTTCATCCTTGCATCCCACACCCTTCTGTTCTTCTTAGCTCTATCCCTAGGCAAATGCTGCCCTCTTGATCTCATATGGTTGGTTGTTTTAATGAGGGTATGCCTTCCTATTTACTGATCACCTTAGAGGACTGTCTACTTATTGGCTGAAAATTGACCCACAGGAGTTCAGTTCAGTTCCCAGCTTGAAGAGTGTCTAAGGGCCATAATGTCTAGGGTTTCACCAGTCTTCATCTGACCAACAAGCCTGGTCTCTTTTACTGTATAGAGTTTTGTTCCACATTTTTCTCCTACTTTATGTATTCCTCCTATTGTGATCCCTTTCAGAGAAGTCAGCAACAGTAGTCAAGCATTAGTAGTGAGAGGAGTAGAGAAGGTAAATCATTAACTAAGGGATAGATATATATTAACTTGAGTGAAGAGGAGGATATTATACAGTAAGGGGAGGTCAGTATAAAATTATTATGAGTAGAAGACACAAGTAGCACAAGAGTTAGAGGAAGCAAAGGTGAATACTATTACATATTACATACACAATCCTGCAACAACATAGTTACACCAATAATCTAAGAGTGAATACATAGAAAGACACTCAAGCTGAGTAGGGGAAGGAAGGCAAATAGTACTGCACCCATAAATATATATATAGGTTTGACAGATGATATCTTTACATGCCACAAACATGAATGTAGCACAGCATATTGGGGGCAAAGTTGTGAAAGCCTCTTTGTTGAAACCCAACATTAATCAAATGAGTCATTGTTCATAGGAACTCAAGACCATAGCTTCAGAGGACAGTAAGGTAAAGTGACATAACATAGTCCATAAAGAAAATGTTCTACATGCTACTTTGATGAGTAACAACTGGGATCTTAAAAATTGTGAGCATCCCTCTACCAAAAAAATCAAACCAAACTCACTGCCATTGAGTCAATTCCAACTCATAGTGACTTCTCCTTGAGTTGCCAAAGTGGTATCTCTACAGAAGTAGATTGCCCAGTCTTCCTTCAGAAGAGTAGCTGGTGGGTTTGAACCATCAGCCTTCTGGTGAGTGGTCAAATGCCTTAGGCAGTATGCCAAGATGTAGCTATTGATCTCTCCTTATTTGGAGCAATGAAGAATGAAAATAATCAAAAGTTCAAGGAAACAATTAGTAAAAAGGACTAACAGACCACATGAACCCCAGTTTTCAGGGCCCTAAGTCTAGAAAAATGGGATGGTGCTTAGCTACCAAATTGTTTGATTTCTTGACTGCTATTAACATGGGTGTTGGTTTTCAATCCAAGTAAAATGATATCTCTGACCACTTTACTTTAAAAAAAAAAAATTATTATGATGTTGTTTATTGGTCCAGTCTTGAGGATTTTTGCTTTCTTTATGTTCAGGTATAATTCATACTGAAGGCTGTAGTCTTTGATTTTCATCAGTAAGTCTTTCAAGTTTTCTTCACATTCACCAAGCAAGGTTGTGTCATCTGCATATCATTGGTTGTTACTGAGTCTTCCTCCAATCCTGATGCTGGATTCTTCATATAGTCCAGCTTCTGGGATTATTTGTTCAGCATACAGATTGAATAAGTAAGGTGAAAATATGACCTTGTCATATTTTCCTCATTGTAAACCATGCAGTATCTCCTAGTTTTGTTCGAATGACTATCTCTTGGTCTTTGTACAAATTCCACATGAGCAGAACTAGTGTTCAGGAATCCCTATTCTTCTCAATGTTGTCCATAGTTTGTTAGGATCTGCATAGTGAAATGCCTTTGCACAACCAATATAAAACAAGTAAACATCTGTCTAGTATTGTTTTGTTTCAGCCAAGAGCCATCTAATATCAGCAATGATATCCCTAGTCCCACATCCTCTTCTTCAATTTCTGGCATTACCCTGTTAATATTTGACTGCATTTCTTTAAAATAATGTTACATATGTTTATGTATATATGTAAATTATTATTTTTTTTTTTATTTTAGTTTGGGTGATAGTTAACAGAACAAATTCATTATCCATACAACTGTTCATATATACATTTTGTTTCATGACATTGACTGCAATGACCCTAATGTAACAGCTTTCTTCCCACTTCCTCCATCTGGTTACCTTTCCCTGTGTCCTTCTTTCCTATAATTCCTGCCCTCTAGGCTATCTACCTGGGCAAATACTGTCTTTCTGGGCCCCCATAGTTGATTGTTCTAAGGAGTGTACCTACCTCATGTAAATATTCACCTTATGCTCCTGTATTTGGTTTGGCTGGAACCCACAGGAATTAATTCAATTCCAGACCTGAAGGGTAACTAAGGGCCATAATCTTGGGGTTTCACAAGTCCCTACCAGACCAGTACACCTCATCTTTCTCATAATTTTGAGTTTTTATCTCTTTCTGAGTGGTTACCAGAGGTAGCTGATCACCATCTAGTTCTTCTCGTGTACTATGAGGTCCCCATGGTCCACTAGGCCCTTGCACTAATTGTTTCCATGCATCTTTGGTTTTCTTCATTCTTAATTACTCCAGATGAAGAGAGACCAATTGTTGCATGTTAGATGGCTGCTAGCATGCTTTCAAGGCCCTACCCTTACCAATGTAGTATGTAGAACAGTATTTTTGTGTAGTATTTCATGCCAATGGAAATTGATGTCCCCCGCAACCATTGTCCAGAGCCTGTGGACCCAGTGACTCACTCCCTTAGGAAATTTGACTTTGGCTGAGAGTTATCATAATTTTGCAACCTGTTAGCACTATTATATATATGGACATTCTTATGTCGTTGTTGTTATTGTTATGTGCCGTCTAGTTGGCCCCCACTTATAGTGACCCCCCTTGGGTTTCCGAGGCAGTATCACTATGGAATTAGATTGCCCAATCTTCCTTCTGAGGAGTGGCTGGTGGGTTTGAGCCACAGCCCTCTGGTTAGCAGTCAAGTGCCTTAGGGACTATGCTACCAGAGCTCCTGGACATACGCATATACAAATACATATGTAGAAATATCATCATCAGCCTCACTCATATATGGTCATGGATATATTTTACCTAAACATACTTTATCATTTAGTCTGTCCACCTACATATCCACCCATAGATTAATATTTGTTATTAGTGATAATGCAGTACTGTGTATGTAAAAGTGTTAATCTTTGTTGTCTGTTCCTCTTGTGCACTCCTCTGTGTATTCTTTTTCCTTAATGTTATTGAATTCGTCATTCACTTTTAGTATATTGCCTTTCCTTTCACCCAAATAAATACTTGTCTCTTACCTATCTAGAACTGTCCTTCCTTTCCCCTTCCATCCCTGGTAATCAACACAGAAAGTTTCCTTCCATATATAAACCTTTCCTTGACTTTTTACAATAGTAGATTAACACAATATGTGGCCATCTGTAATTGACTTATTTCACTCAGCATAATGTCTTCCCAGTAGGCTACAACAGTTTGTGAATTATCTTCAGTAAAATTTTACTTGCATGTGATAATAATGATTGTGTTTGGTTATTTTCGCATTCAATTGGAGTACCTTTCTTTGGAATAGGCACAGCTATGAATATCTTCTAGTCAGTTGTTCAGGTAGCTGTCTTCCTAATTTGTTGTCATAAATGAGTAAGTTCCTACTGGGCTGCAATTATTTTTTTGGAACATCTCAATAGACATTACATCAATTCTTGAAACCTTGTTTATCCCAAATTCCTTCAATGCAGATTGGATTTCTTCCTTCAATGCCATATGTTCTTGATCATATGCTACCTCTTGAAATGGTTGAATGTTGATCATTTCTTTTTGGTATGGTGACCTTGTGTAGTCCTCGAAAAAGAGCATCTTTTTTGATGCTTCTTGCATCACTAAATATTTTGCCCACAGAATCTTTCAATATTGTAACTCAAGTGTTGGATTTTTTCTTTGGTTCTTTCAGCCTGAAAAATGCTGAGTGTTTTCTTCCCCTGTGGTTTTCTAACTCCAGGTTTTTGCCTATTTCATTATAATACTTTACTTTGTCTCCTGTGCCACCTTTGAAATCTGCTCAGTTCTTTTATTTCATCATGCCTTCCATATGCTTTAACTTCTCTCTGTTCAAGAGCAAAATTCAGAGTCTCTTCTAACATCTATTTTTGTCTTTTCTTCTTTTCATCTCATTAATAGCTTTTTGCTTTCTTCATGTATGATGTCTGATGTCATTCCAGAATTCACCTGGTCTTTGATCTTCAATGTGTCAAATCTATTATTCAGTTATTTCTAAACTGAGGTGGGATATATTCAAGGTTGTATTTTGTCTCTGTCATGGCCTTTTTTAATTTTCTTCAGCTTCAACTTAAGCTTCCACATTAGCAATCGATGTATATTCCACACTTGGACCCTGGCCTTGTTCTAAATCATGATATGGAGCTTCTCTATCATCTCTTTCCACAAATGTAGTCAATTTGATTCCTGTGTGTTCTATCCGATGAGATGCACTTTTATAGTCACAATTTATGTTGTTGCAAAGATGTATTTGCAATTAATAAGTGGTTGTTTCTGTAAAATTTGATCATGCAGTCTCTGGCATCATTTCTGTCACTAGGGCCATATTTTCCAACTACTTATGTTTTTACTGTTTTCCTAACTTTTTCATTCCAATCAATGCATCTTGATGCTTGTTTGGTCAACTTCAAACTGGAATTTGGTAAAAATCTTCAATTTTTTTTTATCTTTGTTTTTAGTGATTTGTGAGTAAATTTGAATAATAATAGTATTAACTGCTCTTCTTTCTAGGTATACTTCAAAATAGTAAGTGAATAATATCAATTGATCTACATGGAATGTATTATTTCTCTTATAAATAATAAAAAGTTCCTAAAGGGATTGTTGAATTTTAAGCAATGATAACTGATATGTTGTTTCTATTTTTTTTTTTTTAAGTTTGTATTGTCATTTGAGTGAAAGTTTATAGCAATTTTTCTCCCCAATCCAAAATTCTATCTGTTTTTATTTGGATATTATTATTTCATTTTGAGTGGCTTGTAATATAAGAAATGACTGTTTTATTTCAGAAAATGTTCATGTAGTATATTTTAAAATAGAATATGACTAAAACAAAACTTAAAGAAAAAATCATTAAAAAAAAGAACAAACAAACCGATGTATTACCTTAGAAGAAAAAATAACAGAAAGAAATGATGCCAGAGACTGCATGATAAATTTTATAAGAATAACCACTTACTAATTAGGAGCTCTGGTAGCATAGTGGCTAAAGCACTTGACTGCTAACCAGAAGGCTGGCGGTTCAAACCCACCAGTCACTCCTCAGAAGGAAGGTTGGGCAATCCTACTTCCGTAGTGATACTGCCTTGGAAACCCAAGGAGGGGTCGCTATGAGTCGGGGCCGACTCGACGGCACATAACAACAACAACAACAACAATTCCAACTACATCTTTTCAATCATATGAATGGCAAGTGTACATGTGGATCCCACCAGATAGAACACATGGGAATCAAATTGACTACATAAGAAAACTGATCTATTTTAGTTTTCCAAATCGCTGACCAAGTATTCTATGAACAAGTCCTGATGGCTTAGCAATTAAGTATTTGGTTGGTAACTGAAAGTTTGGCTGTTTGGAATAACTAGAGTTTAGAGGGAGAATTATGTGACCCTCTGCTTGTGACAGAAAGATGATTACAGCCTTGGAAACTCTATTGGACAATTCTACTCTGTCTTATAGGCTTGATATGGATCAGAATTGACTTCATGGCAATTTTTTTTTTTTTTTTTAATCCAAGAGTTCTGAAAAGAATATCTTTGTACTTTTATCATATACTGGATTTCTATATTTATATAATTCGGCCTCTTCCTTTCTTTTTTCTGTTATGTTGATCTGTTTATTCATGTGTCATTACTATAACTTTTTAATTAAGGAGACTTCCTAGTATTTTTAATATTTCATAAGAAACTCATGGTTTCAACATTCTTCCTTTTCAGTGCATGGCTATCTTTACATGCATGCTTATTTCTTTACATGAACTTTAATATTAACTAACTCTATAAATAATATAGGTAGATGATAGATAGATAGAGTTAGTATATTTATTGACTTACATTCAATTTATCAAGTCTCTTAGTTCAAGTTTCCTTCTCTAAATTCTCTTAGTTTCTGTTCCCATTTTAACAAATACAATCACAAACAGAATTCTCAAACTTAGTACAGAAAAAAAAGTTAAATGTGACTTTACTCACTAAAAGAAATATATTAAAATTTAAACACTAAAATATTTCAACCTATTTTATTAGGATAAGGAAGTCTAAAATAGCCAACAACCCAACAACAGGCCACAACCTATATTTTCACAAGAAATTGTTGTCATTTTTAGGTGCCGTCGAATCCAACTCATAGCGATCCCATGCACAGCAGAATGAAATACCGCCTGGTCCCTCACCAGCTGCACGATCCTTACTATACTTGAGCCCATCGTCGCAACCACTGTGTCAATCCATCTCGTTGAAGGCCTTCCCCTCTGTCGTTGACCCTTCACCCTGCCAAGCATGACATCTCCAGGGAATGGTTCCTTCTGACAACCTGACCAAAGTAGGTGAGACAAAGTCTGGCCATTCTCACTTCAAAGGGGCATTTCAGTTGCACTTCCTCCAGGACAGATCTGTTAGTTCTTTGAGCAGTCCACGGTACTTTCAGCATTGTTTGCCAGCACCACAACTCAAAAGCATCAATTCTTCTTTGGTATTCTCTATTTATTGTCCAGCTCTCACATGCATACGAGGCGATTGAAAATATCATGGCTTCTGTCAGGTCAGGTGCACCTTAGTCCTCAAGGAGACATCCTTGCTCCTCAGTACTTGAAAGAGGTCCCTTGCAGCAAACTTGCCCAGTGGTATATGTCATCTAATGACCTGACTGCTGCTTCCATTGGCATCAATTGTAGAACCAAGCAAAGTGAAGTCTTTGACAACATCAAACTTTTCTCCATTTATCATGATGCTGCTTATAGGTCCAGTTGTGAGAATTTTTGTTTTCTTTATATTGAGATGTAATGAAAACTGAAGACTGTATTCTTCGGTATTCATCAATAAGTGCCTCAAGCTATCCTCATTTTCATCATGTAAAGTTGTGTCATCAGAGTATCACAGGTTGTTAATGATTCTTCCTCCAATCTTTATGTCACATTCTTCTTCATATACTCCAGCTTCTTGGATTATTTGCTCAGTATGCAGATTGAATTAAGTATGGGGAAAAGATACAATCCTGACACTTCCTTCTTGATTTTAAACCATGCAGTGTTCCCTTGTTCTGTTTGAATAACAACTTCCTGGTCAATGTACAGGTTCCTCATAAGCATAATCCAATGTTCTGGAATTCCCATTCATCTCAATGTCATCCACAATTTGTCATACACAATCAAATGTCTTTGCATAGTCAACAAAACACAAGTAAACAGCTTTCTGGTATTATTTGCTTTGAGCCAGGATCCATTTGGCAGCAGCTATGGTATCCCTTGTTCCACACCCTTTCTGAATCCAGCTTGCACATCTGGAAGTTCTCTTGTCATTATACTGCTGCAACCATTTTTGAATTATCTTCAGTAAGATTTTTACTTGCATGCAATACTAATGATATTGTTAGATTATTCCCACATTCTGTGGGATCACCTTTCTTTGGAATGGGTACAAATATGGGTCTGTTCCAGTCAGTGGGCTAGGTAGCTGTTTTCCAAATCTCTTGGAATAAGCGAGTGAGTGCCGTCAGTGGGGCATCTGTTTCTTGAAACATCTCAATGGGTATTCTGTCAATTCCTGGAGCCC
>NW_006922900.1:30934-33248 GCF_000298275.1 Orycteropus afer afer | reverse complement strand
ATTTGTGTTGTTGAAAAAGGTATTTGCAATGAATAACTTGTTGGTCTTGGAAAATTCTATCATGCCATTTCCAGCATCATTTCTGTCACCAAGGCCAAATTTTCCAACTATCAGTAATTCCTCTTTGTTTCCAACTTTTACATTCCAGCCACCAGTGATAATTAACACATCCTGATTGCATGTTTGGTCAATTTCAGACTGCAGAAGCTGATTAAAATCTTCAATTCCCTCTTCTTTGGTTTTAGTAGTTGGTGCATAAATTTGAATAATAGTTGTATTAACTGGTCTTCCTTGTAGGCATATGGATGTTAACCTATCACTGACAGCATTATACTTCAGCACAGATCTTGAAACATCCTTTGTGATGATGAACACCACACCATTCCTCTTGAAATTGTCATTCCTGGCATAGTAGACCACATGGTGGTCTGATTCAAACTGGCCAAAAGCAGTCCATTTCAGCTCATCAATCTTTATGTGCTCCATTTCATTTGTGACAACTTCCAGTTTTCCTAGATTCATACTTCTTACATTCTGTGTTCCAATTATTAATGGATGTTTACAGCTGTTTCTCCTGAATTGAGTCATGCCACATCAGCAAATGGAGGTCCTAAAAGTTTTACCTTATCCATATCATTAAGGCTGGTTCTACTCTGATGATGTAGCTTTTCCTGATCCTATTTTGAGAGCCTTCTGACTTAAGTGGCTTATCCTCCTGCACTATATTGGTTAATGTTCTCAGGCTATTCATAAGGTTTCACAGTAATGTATCAGACAGTGTTTCTCTGCTATTCATAAGGCTTTCCTTGGCCAATTCTTTGAGAAATGGAAGGCCTCCTCCTTATTTCTAGTCTGTCTCAGTCTGTAAGCTGTTGAAACCCATGCACCATTTGCCACCCTACAGGGTTTGAAACACTGTTGGCACAACCTCAAGCCTCACAGCAACATGGCACAAAATGACAGACAAATTTTTCTCCCTTAGCTGTTCAAAACCTCTACACCCTCACCACCTTCCCCTTACATAGATCCCTGTCTCTTCCTGCCACTTGGGAGGGTCATGGCCTGGGTCCCCAGCCTTACCTGGATCCCTGCCTCTGCTTCTTTACTCTGTCCTCCCCCTCCCACAGCTTTTTCTCTGCTTTCCCAGGCTTTCCCGCCACTTAGGAGGGCCGTGTATTGTGTCCCCGGCCTTACCTGAATCCCTACTTCTGCTTCCTTGGTCTGTCCTGGTCCCACCTCCCAGCTTTTTCTCTGCTTGGGGGTGGGGTAACAGGACAGAGAGAGGATGCAAGAAAATATTGATTATATATTCTTTAAAAATATGGAGACAATCTCCCAAATGAATTTTAATAGTATAAATAAATATTTGCTTAAAATATGCTTCTATTGGCCATGTTAAACATATTGTCTTAAATTTTCATTTGGAAATATTACTATACATTTAACTATATCATGACAAATTATGATTAAAGGTATTAAAATTATATTTAATATTCTTAGGAATCAATTTTGAAAGTTCATACCTATTTGTTAGTGACTGCTCTAAATCAAGAAACAAGTGTGAACTTATGCTAGAGAATTTATTCTAACATCATTGAAATTGGCAAACAAAATTATTTTACATATTTATGGTAAATCATAGGAGCTCTGGTAGCATAGTGGCTAAAGCACTTATCTGCTGACCAGAAGGCTGGCAGTTCAAACCCACCAGCCACTCCTCGGAAGGAAGGTTGGGCAATCCTACTTCTGTAGTGATATTGCCTCAGAAACCCAAGGAGGGGTCGCTATGAGTTGGGGTCGACTCAACGGCACATAACAACAACAACAACTATGGTAAATCATTATACTTAGAGAAGGAACTCAGTTCATGAGGGTTTACAATAGAAATCACCTCAGGTATAATATCACTTGTGTATAAAATAAACAAACAAGATTAGTTGCACAACAAAGCAATACTCAGAATGCATGATGAATTAATCAGTCTTTACCTATAACACTATGTTCATATTTGATTCAATCAGGAAGCATGCAAAACCAGAATAATTTGCTTATTCACTTAAAAGAAGCCAAAAATATCCCAATTTTTAATTTGAAACTCCAAAGAATGTTCTTACACTTTAATTAGATTTTTCTAATTCAAATTTTGAGATCACTTGCTATGTGAAGAATACATTACTGAAAATACTGTTAAATTTTGTGTATTCTATGGTGATTCAGATGATGAATAATATTTCTTAAGCAATTTAAATAATAGTTCACAGAACTAGGCATTGGAATTAAGTTAAAATATATATTCTGATGACATTCAATATAT
>NW_006922900.1:29713-30270 GCF_000298275.1 Orycteropus afer afer | reverse complement strand
ATACTATTATGCTGGATTCTAAAGGGAAAAATGTAGACTTAAGCCACTTTGTCTAATGTAACTGTAAGGTCCTAAGTATAATTGTAATTAATTTACAATTTTCACTTAGTGATGAATGATGGAATAATGAATCAGTTTAATTGATTAATACTTGAGGGGTAGAGGGGACATAATTTGACAATTTCCAAAGTGGACAACCAATGATTGGTATAGTAAACAGTTGTAATTGTTATTAAAATTAAACCATAATGGTGATGATCAAAATGGGGTACATGATGAAGCATATTTCAGAGGGGAAAAAAGAAAAAAATAATGTATGTAGATCAACAAATAAAGAGGAAAAGCTACCAGCCTAGTAGAGTTTAAAAAAAAAAAAAAAAAACAGAAAATTAACAAAGAAGCTATGAAGCTTACAAAGTAAATCACATGCTTTATGTTTGACAGAATATTTCAAATACTTAAAACATTTTTTTTTTAATTGTGATTTGGGTAAAATTTACAGAGTAAATTCAGTTTCCATACAGCAGTTCACCTACACTTTGTCTCATGACATTGAC
>NW_006922900.1:28389-28942 GCF_000298275.1 Orycteropus afer afer | reverse complement strand
CATGAATCTTTTCTTCATTCTCCTTTGCTCTGGATGCAGAGACCCATCATTGCATCTAGATGGCAGCTTGCAAGCTTTTACGATCCCAGTCACTACTCACTAAAGTAGGAGGTGGAACAATGTTTTGTGTAGCATGTTATGCCAGTTGAGCTTGATGTCCCCTGCGACTACGGTCCTGAGCCCACATGTTCTACTACTCGGTCCCTCTGGGTAGCTGGCTGTGACCAAGCAGTGACTACAAACTTGCCCCTTTTTGCTCTACTATACACCTGGGAATTCAGATCATACACATAAATTTATAGGACCATTGTCTGCCAACTCTATACGTGTTCTTGGGTATACTCCCCACTTCATACTAGTTCAGTCTGTCCACCCATCGATCCACCTGTATACCCATGTTTGCCTTCACTGAAAACGCAGGACTGTATGTAAAAAAGCATTAATCTTTGTTGTCTGTAACTACCATGTACCTCTTTATGTCTTTCTCTTCATCATTGCCACCCTATTGATCACTCATATTTGATACATTGCCCTTCTTTTCCCCCAATCAATA
>NW_006922900.1:26742-27299 GCF_000298275.1 Orycteropus afer afer | reverse complement strand
ATATCCAGTTTTTCCAGAACCATTTATTAAACAAACATTCTCTTCCTCATTTAATGGATTTTGGCCCTTTGTCAAAGATCAACTGACCATAGGTCGATGGATCTATTTCTGGGTTCTCAATTCTATTCTATTGGTCTATGCATCTGTCATTTGGTCTATGAAACTGTAATTAAACCAATAACAGGCAGTTTTGATTACTGTGGCTACATAAAAGGTTGAGATCTGGCAGTGTGAGATGTCCTACTTTGTTCTTCTTCTTTAATAGTGCTTTACTTATCCAAAGTCTCTTTCCTTTCCATATAAAGTTAGTGATTGGTTTCTCCATATCCCTAAAGAATGTTGATGAGATCTGGATTGGGATTACATTGAATGTATAGATTGCTTTGGGTAGAAATGTCATTTTCACCATGTTCAATCTCCCTATCCACGAACATGGGATGTACTTCCATTTATGTAGATCTCTTATGGTTTCTTGAAGTAGTGTTTTATAGTTTTCTTTGTACAGGTCTTTTGTGTCCTTGGTAAGATTGATTGCCAAGTATTTTATTTTTTGGAAG
>NW_006922900.1:21123-22143 GCF_000298275.1 Orycteropus afer afer | reverse complement strand
AACAAGGAATGGGGTAAACCATGAGAAAAAAAAATGCAACCAGGAACAGGGAAAAGAAAAAAAAAAAAGCTGAAAACTAGGACCTGAGAGGGGAAGAATAAAGAATAATAGTAAAAATGACAAAAGTATTAAGAAAAATAGTTATTTTGAAACTGATAAAAAAAGCAAACTAAAAACCAGAAAAAAGAAAGATAAAAATATAAATAATAAAAATAAACAAATCAGGGGCAGGCAGGGCAGAGCACCCAGGCTTTGTCCAAGCACACAGACTGGGATTAAGTTCCTGTGGGCCCAGAAGGTGGGTGGGAGTGGGGGATGGCTGCACCTCCATTCACAAAACAGGTGTGGGGTATATGACTAACAATGGGAATATCTCACCTTTTCAGTCTTGCAGGTCCAGAGTATCCTTGAGGTTAATTAACAACGTGTTCTTAAGCCCCTGGAATCTGGGAGAGTGCTGTCTCTTTAAATATCCAAAATGGTCAAGCTGTTTGTAAACATTCAAAATGGCTGTGCCTTCCAGACAGGCAAAAGTCCACAGCTCAGCCTGTTTTCCTCTTCACTGCTGCCTCACCTTTTATTACCCAGCCACAAGAGCAGTCCTAGCAGTCTCTGGCTAGCAGGGCTGATTTTTAGGTTAATTCTTAGGTCGTACTACCACTAGGCAATCTCCAAGCTGGATGCCATCTGGATCGTTCAGGATCATTGCCAGACCACAGCTCCGTATGTCTCCATTTTTGGAATTTTCATGCAAATTCTTCTGCTGGTTGGGGTTTAGTCCACTTCTATATCCTTCCCTTCAAGGCTCAGGGGTTCAGGATTATGTTCTGTACCTGTGTTAATGGGTTCCCCTTTTTTTTGTTGAAGAGGGTCTGTGCAGTCTTTCTGCCTATTCCACCATCTTACTGGAAGTTCCCTTAAAACAATTTTTTTTGTTTTAAGGAAATGATAAGAAAATCCCCTACTAGTTTCTCCTATAAGTTTTAGCCATACTAGTGATATTTCTATCACTTGAATATG
>NW_006922900.1:17915-18591 GCF_000298275.1 Orycteropus afer afer | reverse complement strand
AGAATACAACCCTGACACACTTCCTTCTTGATTTTAAACCATGCAGTGTTCCCTTGTTCTGTTCGAACAACAGCCTCTTGATCAAGGTACAGGTTCCTCAGGATTACAATCAAGTGTTTGGGAATTCCCATTCTTCTCAATGTTATCCATAATTTGTCATGATCCACAAAATCAAATGTTTCTGCATAGTCAATAAAACACAATTAACATCTTTCTGGTATTCTTTGCCTTGAGCCAAGATCCATCTGACAACAGTTATGATATCCCTCGTTCCACATCCTTTTCTGAATCTAGCTTGCACCTCTGGAAGTTCTCTGTCAATATACTGCCACAATTGCTTTTGAAATATTTTCAGTAAGATCTTACTTGCGTGCAATATTAATGATATTGTTCTATAATTTCCACATTCTTTGGGATCACCTTTCTTTGGAATGGATACAAATATGAATCTCTTCCAGTCAGCTGGCCAGGTAGCTGTCTTCTAAATCTCTTGGCATAACCAGTGAGTGCCTCCAATGGGATATCCATTTTTTGAAATATCTCAATGGTTATTCCATCAATTCCTGGAGCCTTGTTCTTCCCCAATTCTTTCATTGCAGCTTTGACTTCCTCCTTCAGTACCATTGGTTCTAGATCATGTGCCACTTCCTGAAATGGATGAAGATCAACCAGTTCT
>NW_006922900.1:14140-15626 GCF_000298275.1 Orycteropus afer afer | reverse complement strand
TATCCCAAAGATTTGGTATGTTGAACTTTTATTCTTATTTGATTCAATGAATATTTTAACTGCAATTTTTATTTCCTCTATTACCCAGTTGTTACTTTCATTCTCATTTGATTCAATGAATATTTTAACTTTACTTTTTATTTCCTCAACTTCCCAGTTGTTTTTGCAGAGGGTATTATTCAGTTTCCATGTGTTTGTTCTTTTTCTGCTGATCTTCTTAGTGTTGATTTCAAATTTTATAGCATTGTGATCTGAGATGATGCTTTGCAGGATATCAATGTTTTTAAATTTATTGTGATTTGCTTTGTGGCCTAACATATGATCTGCCTTAGAGAATGTTCCAAGTGTTCTAGAAAATAATTTATATTCTGCTATTTTTAGGAGAAGTCTTCTGTACATGTCTATAAGGAAGTTTGATTGATCATGCTATTTGGTTCTTCTGCATTTTTATTGAGTTTCTTTCCAGATGTTCTATCTTTTATTGAAAGTGGTGTATCAAAGTCTCCCTCTATCACTTTGGACCACCTCTCTTCTGTAGTTTGTAATACAGTTTGTAATGGCGTGTCTGTTGCTGTGAGCCTGGAGTCTATGCCACCAGTATTTCAAATACCAGCAGTATTACCCACGGTGGACAGCTTTCAGAATAGCTTCTAGACTAAGATAGACTTGAAAGAAGCAAGGGGCCATACTTCTCAAAGAATTGGCCAATTAAAATCTATGAATAACAGTGAAACACTCTCTAATATATTACTAGAAAACTTTATGAATAGCCCTGAAACATTGTTTGATATAGTGCTGGAACATGAGCCCCTCAGGTCAGAAAACACTCAAAATACATCTAGGATAAAGTTGCCTCCTCAGAGTAAAGCTGATCTAAATTACCTGTATGGAGTAAAGCTTTTGGAGCCTCCAATTGCTGATGTAGCATGACTCAAAATGAAAGGAAACAGCTTTAAATATCCATTAATAATGAGAGCATGGAATGCATTAGGAATTAATCTAGGAAAATTGGAATTTGTCAAAAATGAAATGGAATGCATAAAGATTGATGTCCTAGGCATTAGTGAGCTAAAATAGACTGGTTATGGCCATTTTGAATCAGACAACCATATTGTCTACTATATCAGGAATAACACATTGAAGAGGAATGGTGAGGCATTCATTGTCACAAAGAATGTTTCAAGATCTATGCTGAAGTACAATGCCATCAGTGAAAGGAAAATATCCATATGCTTACAAAGAAGACCAGTTATTACTACTATTATTCACATCTACGCACCAATCACCAAAGACTAAGATGAGGAAATTGAAGATTTTTACCAACTTCTGCAGTCTGCGATTGACCAAACATACAATCAAGATGTGTTGATTATCATTGGTGATTGAAATGCAAAAGCTGGAAATGAAGAATCACTGGTGGTTGGAAAATGTGGCTTTGGTGATAGAAATAACACTGGAGATCACATGGTAGAATTTTGCAAGACAA
>NW_006922900.1:9072-11670 GCF_000298275.1 Orycteropus afer afer | reverse complement strand
GCTGGATTCACAAGAGGATGTGGAATGAGGGATATCACTGCTGATATCAGATGTATTTTAACTGAAAGCAAAGAATGCCAGAAAGATGTCTACTTTGTTTTATTGACTATGCAAAAGTATTTGATTGTGTGGATCATAACAACTTATGGAAGACATTGAGAAGAATGAGAATTCCTGGACACTTGATTGTACTCATGAGGAACCTGTACATAGACCAGAGGCTGCTGTTCAAACAGACAAGGGGATACTGCATGGCTTAAAATCAGGAAAGGAATATGTCAGTGTTGTATCCTTTCACCATAGTTAGTCAATCTGTGTGCTGAGCAAATAATCCAAAAACCTGGGCTGTACAAAAAACAGTGTGGCATCAGGATTGGAGGAAGACTCATTGACAACCTGCAATATACAGATGATAAAATTTTGCTTGCTGAAAGTGAGGATGACTTGGAGCACTTACTGATGAAGATTAAAGACTACAGTGTACAATATGGATTACACCTCAACGTACAGAAAATAAAAACCCTTACAACTGGATCGATAAACAGAATCATGATAGAGAAAAGATTGAAGTCGTCAAAATATTTCATTTTACTTGGTTCTGAAGAACAACAATGTCTCTGTAAAGACTAAGGGGCACTAACCCAAGCCATGGTGTTTTCAATAGCCTCATATGTATGTGAGAGCTGGACAATGAATAAGGAAGACCAAAGTATAATTGATTCATTTGAATTGTGGTGTTGTCAAACAAATAAATACTGAAGTAGTGTGGACTGCCAAAACCATGAACAAACCTGTCTGCCAAAAGAATGAATAAATCTGTCTTGGAGGAAATACAGCCAGAATGCTCCTTAGAAGAGAGAATGGTCAGACCAAAGTAGAGTTGATGCGTTTGAGTTGTGGTGTTGGTGAAGGATACTGGAAGTACCATGGACTGCCAAAAGAACTAACAAACCTGTCTTGGAAGAAGTGCAGCCGGAATGTTCCTTGTAGGCAAGTATGGCAAGACTTCTCACCTACTTTGGTCATGTTGCCAGAAACCACCATATCCAGAAGGATATCATGCTTGATAAAGGTAAACAAAAAATGAGAAAGCCCTTAAGGAGATGGATTGATGCAGAGGCTACAGTGATGGGCTCAGGTATAACAAGTATTGTGGGGATGGCACAGGACTGGGTGGTGTTTTGTTCTGTTGTACACAAGGTTGCTGTAAGTCGGAGCTGACTTGATGGCACCTGAAAACAGCATCATTGTGGAATCACCAGTTTGTCTTTTCAAGTCTGTGAAAGTCTTATTTATGCATTTTGGGGATCTTTTATTATGTTCATTGATATTTATTATGGTTATGTCTTTTTATACAATTGATCCTTCAATAATTATATAATGTCTTTCCTTGTCTATTATGGTTGTTTTTATTTTAAAGTTTATTTTATCAAAAATTAATATTGCTATTCTTTCCCTTTTTGGTTGCCATTTTCTTAATGTATCGTTTTGCAACCTTTGACTTTTAGTCTATGTTTGTCTTTGTGTCTAAGGTGAGTCTCCCGTAGACAGCATACTTATGGGTCATGTTTCCTTGTCGAGTTTGTAACTCTCCATCTCTTGAGTGGTGCATTTAACCTACTGATATTCAGTGTAATTATAGACGAGTATGAATTAATTGATGTCATTTTGTTATATGTTTTCTGTGTGTGTATGTTGCTGATTGTTTTGGGTTTCATTAATTTTCTTTGCTGAGCTCATTGTGTTTATGAATCTTGTTATCATCTCTTTCATTGCTATTGTTTTAGTATTTGCTCAATATTTGCACTTGGACTCTGTTTTATTTTGGTGTAAAGGTTTATTATTTTTCTTTGAGGATTCACTGTGATTTACTATTTTCTTCTCAAGTTGAAAATTGTCTGTTCTACCTGACAATTGTCTTGAATTTCCTCACCATTTAGAAATTCTGTAACTATACTATTTATCTCCTTTTTGGTTTGTAGTTGTCCTCATTTACCAATTGGTGTTTCTGGTTCCCTGTTTACAGCCTTGTAAGCTTATTTTACTTTGGATACTTATATAACTGGGTGGCTTTCTAGGTTATATTATCAAGTGTATTAATCATTTTTATTGTTTGCTGTTGGTGATTCTCTGTCAGAAGGACTCTCTCTCCTATCTCTTGTAAGGTCAGTCTGATTTTAACAAATTCCTTTCATTTCTGCTTGTCTGGAAATGTCGTAATTTCAACCCCAAATTTGAGGGACAATTTTGCTACATATATAATACTTGTTTTGAATTTTTTTTTCAGGGTTTTGTATATATAGGAGCTCTGGTAGTGTAGTGCCTAAGGCCTTTGACTGCTAACCAGAAGGCTGGCAGTTAAAACCAACCAGCCACTCCTCAGAAGGAAGGTTGGGGAATCTATTTCCATAGTGATACCACCTATTGTCTTCTCACCTCTATGGGTTCTGGCAAGAAATCAAAGCTTAGTCTTATTGTTTTCTGTATCTAGGTAACTCTTTGTTTTCCCCATGCTGCTTTCAGGATTGTTTCTTTGTCTTTGGTTTTGATGATTTTGATGATTATATGTCTTGGTGATTTTCTTTTGGGGTTTATCAT
>NW_006922900.1:5066-8673 GCF_000298275.1 Orycteropus afer afer | reverse complement strand
AAATTGTTCTAGGGTTTTGTCTGTTTTTCCCTTAATTTTATCAGTGTTTTCCTTGATCTGTCCCTCAATCCATTGAAGGCACCTAAATGTAACTTTTTGAATTCCTTATCAGGGAGTTCTAATGCTGCTTCATCCTCAGGGGTATGTTCTGGGTCTATGTCCTGGTCCCTCATTTCCATTGCTTTTTCTTGCTTTTTTGTGTGGATCTGATGGTGTGTTGTCTCTGAGGCATTGTGACATTGTTTATTTATATTTTATTGGACATTGTGTGTTGGAATGATTCATCCAAGATTTTTGTTTTATTTGGATGTGTCTAAGTAAGCAGGGTACTGTGCAACTCTATTCACTAGTTGGCAGCACTTATGTACTCATCACTTGTTTCCTGCTGGATGTGATAGATAATGAGAGTGGGTGCACAGAATTTCTGGTAGCTCTCTGCAAAGAGCAGTTAAGGGTGAGTCAGGTTCATATTGGTGGTCTTATATATCACTGGTGCCAAATACCAAAAAAGTAAAAATGATGACAAAAATCACACAACCACATAAACACACAGGAACAGTCACCAAAAAGAAAAAGAAAAAAAGAAGAAGAAAAGCAACAAATGAGATGAAATATTTAAATAAATAATTTAAAGGGACAAAATAAATATAAATAGAAAAAATAACTCCCAATCTCTGTGGAGTGAGGAATAAGAGAAAAGAGCTAGAATAAGAGAATAATGAGGGGGAAAATGGGAAAAATTCAAAAAGAAAAATAAGAGATGGGATAAAACACAAGAAAGAAAAAAATGGGAAAGAGAAAAGGGGAAGTGAAAAAAAGCCCAAAGTAGAAGCTGGGAAGGGAAAAAGAGAATAAACATTAAAAATAAAAAATAATAAATAAATAAATAAATAAATAAATAAGTAATTTAAAAACAAAGCAAAAACAACAAAACAAAACAAAAAAACACATATAGGAGGGTGGGGCAAGGCATTGAAACTCTGTCAGAGCACACCAACTGGGATGGAATTCCTGCCTGTCCAGAAGGTGGATGGAGGTGAAGGATGGATGCACATCCATTCACCAAGAGGGGTAGAAGAGTAACAAGAGGGATATCACACATTCAGTTGTCAACCTCTGGTATGTCTGTGCTGGCCTCAGCTAGTGGAGTTTATTTTTAGTTCCTGAAATCTGAATGAGAGCTCTGTCACTTTAAATATCCAAAATGGCTGCTTCTTGTAAACATTCAAAATTGCTCTACCCATCGGACAACAGTCAGTCTACAGTTCAGTTTGTCTTCTCTTTGCAGTTTCCATTTTTAGTCATCAGCCACCAGTGCAGTTGTCCATGTAGCCTTTGGTGAGCAGAGCCAATTTTCAGGTTAACTCTCAGGTCCTAGCAGCACTTGGAAATATTCAAACTGTCAATTCTGTCAGGATAGCTGAGAGTCTGCAGCTCTGTCTCCTTATTCACTGTTTTCATTCAGGTTCTTCTACTAGTTGGTGCTCAGTCCACTTCTGTATGTTTCCTTTCAAAGCTCAGGGCTCCAAGATTATCTTCTATATCTGTGTCAATTGTTTTCTCTTTTCTTTGTTGAAGGAGGTCTGTGGAGCTTGTGTGCCTAATTTACCATCTTCCCAGAAGTCATTAAGTCAAGGAATATTTTGTTTTGTTTTGTTTTCCTTAATTTGGTCAGTATTTTCCTTGGTCTCATCAGTGTTTTCCTTTATCTCTCTCTCAATTCATTGAAGGTATCCATATATAATTCTTTTGAATTCCATATCTAGGAGTTCCAACACTACTTCTTCCTCAGGATGTTTTCTGGGTGTGTATCCTGTTCCCTTGTTTCTACAACTTTAACTTGTTTTTTTGTGTGGACTGTGATGGTCTCTCTGAGACATTGTGGTGGTGTTATATTTATGCTTAATTTGTGCTTGTATGTTGGTGTGATTGACAGAGACTTGTTTTTCCTTTATTTTATTTTGATGCATCTGTGTGAGCAGGGTACTGTGTTCCTCTATTCACTAGTTGTTAGCACTTAGGCACTCACCTAAGAGAGTGTGTGTCCAGATCTCTGTTAGTGGTTCACAAAATGCAGTTAAGAATGAGGTGAACTGGTATTGGCCTATTCTATTGTTGCTCAGTTGGAGAAAAAGACAGTGGTGACTTTCACTCAGTGGGTGGGGCTACAGGAGGTGTCAGTAGAGTTGGGTTGTGTGGGAAAGGTGCTGTCTCCAACTCAGACACATACATACATACATACATACATACATAAATAGACAAATAAAGCATAAAAAAAAAAAAACAAAACAAGAGAACAAAAAACTCCAAACAGCATAAACAAACAGGAACAACCACAAAAGAAAAAGGAAAAAGAAATACAATAAATGAGAAGATAAACTTTTCAAATATATTTAAAAAGGACTAAAAAAAGATAATGAGGAAAAAGTCACAATATCTGAAGAGGGAGGAATGAGAGAATTGAGCAAGAGTAAAAAAGAATAGCAAAGAAAAAATAAGAAAACTGCCAAAAAAGGAAGAAGAACCAGGGAAGGGAAAGAGAGAGAAAAAAAAAAAATAATAATAATAATAAAATTGAAGGAGGAAGATAAAAAGAATACTTTAAAACAAACAAACAAAAACAAAATTGTATTGAGCAAGGCATCAAATTAAGACTCTGTCAGGGTACAGACCTGCATTGAATTCCTGCTGGTCAAGAAGGTGGGTGGAGGTGCAGCATGGCCACACCTCTGTTCACCAAAAGGGTGTGGGGTATAAAAATAACAAATGGAATATCATACCTTTGTAGTCATCAGCCTGCATTGCAGTTGCCAGTGCTGTCTTCTGCTAGCAGAGCTTATTCTTAACTGGTTATCCAGTTAAGAACCCCATTTGCATACATTCAAATTGGGCACACTCACTGCTTGCAAATATTGAATACAGCTGTGCCTCAGGACAGCTGCTGGTAGTCCACAAGTTTGTCTTCTTCTTTGCTGTTTTCCTTTCTGGTAATCAAGCACCAATGCAGTCATTATCCATGCAGTTTTGATGAGCTGACCAGATTCTTAGGTTGCTATAGGAAACTATACAGAATGGCTCTGCCCTCAGGACAGTTGGCAGTCTGCTGCTCTGTTTGTATCCTTTCTCATTGTTTCATTCAGGTTCTTTTACTAATTGGTATTTAATCCACTTATTTATCTTTCCCTTCAGAACAATGGTCTTATAAGTTATACATATGGTCTGAATTCCCAGGTTTATAGTAGAGTTGACAAGGCACAAGGTTGTAGTCACTTCCTCGGCATAGCTAGCTATCCAGAGGGAGTGAATAGTTGAACCTGTGAGCTTGGGACCATAGTCACAGGCATAACATACTACACAAAACATTGTTCCACCTCCTATTTTGATGAGTAGCGACTGAGATCTTAAAATCTTGCAAGCAGCCTTCTATATGCAATGATGGGTCTCTCCTCATCCAGAGCAAAGAAGAATGAAGAAAACCAAAAGATTAATGGAAAGAATTAGTCCTAGTGACTGGTACACCATGTGATCTGCAGCCTATAAAACTATGAGACCAGAAGAACTAGATGGTGCCTGGCTACCACTGTCAACCACTTGAAGGGGGATCTAT
>NW_006922900.1:3387-4016 GCF_000298275.1 Orycteropus afer afer | reverse complement strand
CTTCCTTTGGATCATTTTTAATTTCATTTGTATTTAAAGTTACAAATGTAAATAAGTAGACTTTGATTTCAAAATTTGCCAGCTTTGTTATCAACTGGAATGGATAGTATATGTATTTTTAGAACAAATATCTTAGATATTTTGCAAAGACTTTTGATTCTTTGCATAATATTTTTTACCTTGATATCCTTAGAACCATCCTGGGTACAAAATGTGTGCTTTTTAATCAAGGATGCTTGTTTGGTTTCTTTGATGTGTACTCTTTTCGGTTTGCTGCCATTGAACAGAAAATCAGTGGGTCTTGATATGATATTGATGGATAACATGAGCAAATGATTGCAAACTATAAGGTTAAAAAAAAATTGAGATAAAGAAAAACTATTAATAACTAAAAAGGTTGGCTTGAATGTGTCCAAAGTAGAAGAGAGGCAGCCACAAATGGAGGACTGAGCATTTTTGTCAAAAAATGATAAGTCAGGTTTTTCATCTGAAAATAGAGGGACTAGCAGAGCATATAATGTCTGAGATTATTTTTAAACTATTTTTATATTTTTAAAAGTGATAAAAAATATCCTGTGGGAGTTTCGTGGCATAGTCCCTAAGACATTTGACTGCTAACCAGAAGGCTG
>NW_006922900.1:0-2502 GCF_000298275.1 Orycteropus afer afer | reverse complement strand
AAGTAGTCATTTGCACTATTTCTTCTCATCTGAGTGAAAAGATTAATTGGAAATCACTCTTTCTTTAAAATAATTGTGAATCATTGTGTATGACTTTGAAACACATTAAGTCAGTAAGTATATTTGAAGAATGTATGAGTTTGATAAAACACAACTTCAAAGTATGAAAACTTTAAGCTTTTAATAAAAGATAGCAAACCAAGTACTACCTAAGATAAAAATTCTTATAAACACTTAGGCATAACTGTTTGGGGAAAGGGGAACAGAAAGTGTCTATATCCAGCTTTTTATGAGCCTTTTACTTTCATGTAAGAGTTGAATCTTACTCTGGCTAGAGCCCACCAACACCTTGCTTCTAAGAAATTGAAGTCACACAATATTTCACTTTGATAACAGTATTTTAATGGATATTTTATTGCTGTTGTTGTTAACACTAGTTGCAATGTTCACACATCACAATTCATTTTTAAACTTGGAAAATGTTCAGTATTTGATATTAATTTCAGATTGAGTAAAAGCAGGTGTATGTGTGCGTGGTGAATGTCCTTATATTGGGCTATATCTTAGGATTTGTTTTGGTATTATAAGTTTGTTGTTGGTTCAGTCCAATCCATTCTGACTCATAGCAACCTTCAATAATGTCATAGAATTGATCCATAGGGTTTCCTAGGCTATTTTATGGGAAGAGATGGTCAGGTCTTTTCTTCCACAAAGCAGCTGGTAGGTTTGAACTATCAACCTTTTAGTTCACAGCTGAGCACTTAATCATTGTATCACCAGGGTTCCTTAAGACAGGGACTTTAAATATAATATATTGTCCTACATTCATCCTAAAAAATTAATATCCTAAGCATCAAGTTCAATAGAAGTAAAATATGTTTGTTAGCTAAGGGAATCTAGTCTGCTACTTTTGTTTTAAAAAATAGATTGACACATTAAATTGGATTATGTATTATGTTCATATATTCTTGTTTTGTGTGCATTGATATGTATATGTATATTTGTTTATAGATTTTTACATTAATCAATTAGAAAACATGAAATACATATTTTTCATCAAGAAAATAAAAATTTACTAATATAATCTAAGCTGTATAATTTTATTTCACCAAAGACATAAAACTAAAGAATCCAAGCCCCTAAACTTTAGTGCTAATTTGCTTTTGTGGCACTAATCCATTCATCTGTTTATTTTGTCTATTTTTAGAACCATTACCTCTCTTCTCAGCTTTAACTGCACTCTCTTGCTCATCTCATGCATCCAATTAAATGTAAATGCTTGTAATTTATACTTCCATAATGTCTCTGAAATTTACCACTTATCTTTCCTTTTCCATTACCTGGTATTTGTTCTAGTCTTCGTCAATGACATCCTGACGTAACTAATAAGATGAAGCTGCATGTACAGTCTATTTTATCCCCATTTGTAAAGGAAATGCATTTGAGCAAGGGTTTTCTGTTTGTTTTGTTATTTTCCTTGAAGATGTTAGTTCTTTAAAAAAAAAGAAAAGAAAAAACAAATCAGGCCCCATGAATTCCACAGTGATGAAGTTTCTGTAAATCTTAACGGAACTGAGTGACTTGAGTAAATATCCAGGGTAATTGCCTAGGCTATGTCTGGACCAAAATTGCAACTCCACACCTGCACCACTTTGGTGCTACCCAATATTGGTCTTTGAAGATCTCAACAATTTTCCACAGCCTTGAAATGTGCTGGATTCTCTTTTTCACTATGTATGTTACCACTAAAGTGCTTATTTTTTTTCCAGAATGCACTCACTCTGTATTTCACTGCTTCAGAGTTATGCTTCCTTCATATTGTGTTCCCTCAGCAACAGAATTACTTATTTTCCCAATGTTATTATCATTTTAATTCCAAGTGTAAATGTCAATGCTATCTAAACTGATGGCTTCCATTTCTCCTCAAGGACTCCTAATTTCACCAATCTGCCATTAAATTGTGTTGTTTGTTTTCCATAAC
Organism: Orycteropus afer afer; assembly: GCF_000298275.1. Lineage (NCBI taxonomy): Eukaryota > Metazoa > Chordata > Mammalia > Tubulidentata > Orycteropodidae > Orycteropus > Orycteropus afer. Next base: position 521 of record NW_006922900.1, on the reverse strand, counting down.
TTTATCATGAGCAAAATATTTAGTGAAAGGTATGTACATATAAATAGTCCCTGGATAGTGGTTAAAGAACTTGCTACTAACCAAAAGGTCGGCTGCTTGAAATACCTGGAAACACCTCAGGAGAAAGGCTTGATGATCTACTTCTGAAGAAACAACCATTAAAAACCAACTGAGCACAGTTCTATTCTGACACACATGGGACGGCTATGTGTTAGAATTGACTGGACAGCAACTGGTTTACTAGTATGCAGCAAAAGTTGCATTTCAAGGATGAATTATTTGTTGATAAACATTGTGCATCTGACAATGTTTTTACACAGTGGTTCTTAAAAAATTGCTAAATGTTGAATAAATAAATACAACATTTTTATGATATATATTTTTTGATCATGGTATGATATATAGTCTGTAAAGTGTGGTATTAATGGAAATAAGTGACTCTTACTTTCTTACAAGAGAAAAACTCCCACAAGGAGCTCTGGTAGCATAGTGCCTAAGGCACTTGACTGCTAGCCAGAAGG
>NW_006922899.1:142691-143945 GCF_000298275.1 Orycteropus afer afer | reverse complement strand
GAATAGTGTCTTCAACAAATGGTTCTGGACAATTTTATCTCCACATTCATGAAAAAAAAAAAGAAGAAGAATTTGTACCCATACTTCATATCACATACAAAACTTTTGTTCAAAATGAATCAATAGCCATAAAACTTATAAAACAAAACATCGGGATAAAACTTCAGAGATTTTTTTTTTTTCAGGCAATGGATTCCGAAATGTGACAACATAAGCATGAGCAGCAAGAGAGAAAATAGATTTCACCAAAATTTTCAATTTCTGTTCATCAAAGGACTTTGTCAAGAAAGTTCAAATAGAAGGTCCAGAATGGGGGAAAATGATTGGAAACCACATATCAGATAACAGTTCAATGTTTAGAATACAGAAAGTACCCTTAAAACCCAACAACAAAAAGATTAACGACTCAATTTAAAAATGGGCAAAGGACTCGAAAAACCTTTCTCCAAAGAAAATATACAGATGAGCAATAATCACATGAAAATATGCTGAACATCATTAGTATTGTTGTAGTTATTGTTAAATGCCATTGAGTTGGCTCTGACTCAACCCTATGTCCAACAGAGCAGAACACTGCACAGTCCTGGGCCAGCCTCAAAATCCTTGCTATGCCTGAGCCCATAGTTGTAGTCACTGTGTCAATCCATCTCTTTAAGGGCCCTCCCCTTTTTCGTTGACCCTCCACTTTACCAAGCATGATCCTTCTCCAGGGAATGGTTCCTTCTTACAACATGATCAAAGTAGGTGAGACAAAGTCTGGCCATTCTCGCTTGCATGGAGCACTCCAGCTACACTTATTCCAGGACTCATTTGTTCATTCTTTTGGTCATCCATGGTACTTTAAGTATTTGCCAATACCACAACTCAAAAGCATCAACTCTTCTTCAGGCTTCCTTGTTCATTGTCCAGCTCATTAGCATTAAGGCAATGTAAATCAAGAAGCACATTGAGATACCACATCATACCTGTTGAACCAAAAAGCAAAGTCACTGCTGGCAAGTCTGTTCTGACTCATAGAGACTCCTCTTTGGGTTTCTGAGATGGTATCTCTACGGAAGTAGATTGCTCATTCTTCCTTCTGAGGAGTGGCTGGTGGGTTTGAACCATCAGCCTTCTGGTTAGTGGTCAAATGCCTTAGACACTATGCCACCAGAGCTCCTTCATATCCATTAAGATGGCTATTATCAAAAAAACAAAAATAGTAAGAGTAGGTGAGGATATGGAAAAATAGGAACACTCATCCATTACTGGTGG
>NW_006922899.1:137818-142021 GCF_000298275.1 Orycteropus afer afer | reverse complement strand
AAACAATTTTCATTTCTCATTGTGGCTATCAAGGAGTAACATGAAGAATTTCCCACTTGTTGATTAAACAGTCGTGTATCTCAGCTGTGGTGGTGATTATACAAATCTACACTGTTGTGGTTAAGTGCCATTGATTCACCCCAACTTAAGATAGCCATATGAACAACTGAACAGTGAATTTTCTGGTCCTTTGCCATCCTGCAGATTGGACCACTGTGATTAATAGGGCTTGTCATATTTTCACAAGTAGATTGTCAGGCTTTTCTTCCTGGTTTATCTTAACCTGGAAATTCTGCTGAAACCTGTCTAGCATCAGAGCAAAATGCAAACCTCCACTGAGAGATGGGTTCTGGCTGCACCTGAGGTGACTCAGCCGGGAATGGAGGCTGAATCACCCACATGGGAGTTGAGAATTCTACAGTGAATGATCAGAGCCCTGTACACGCAGACCACAGACAAGTTCCTAGTTTTAATAAGGTCCTTGGTTGTGTAGTGCCTAAGGCATTTGACTGCTAATCAGAAGGCTGGAGGTTCAAACCCACCAACCACTTCTTGAGAGGAAGACTGAACAATCTACTTCCGTAGAGATACTGCCTTGGGAACCCAAGCAAGAGTTGCTATGTGTCAGAATTGACTCAACAGCGGTGAGTTTGGTTTTGGATAGTTATGTAAGATGATATCATTGACAGATGCTGAATATGGGTACATTAGAGATCTCTGTACTCTTTCTGAAACTTCTTATGAGTCTATAATTATTTCAAAGCAGAAAATAATTAAACGTATGCCATTTTGAAGTAGATATCATATGGTCTACTATGTTAAAAATGACAAATTGAAAAGGAACAGCACTGCATTCATCATCAAAAATAACATTCAAGATCAATCTTGAAGTACAATGCTGTCTGTGATAGGCTAATATGCAAAGGCATAAAATGAAGACTGGTTAATATGAGTATTATTCAAATTTACACACAAACCACTAATGCCAAAAATGAAGCAATAGAAGATTTTCACCAGCTTTGGCAGTCTGAAATCGATCAAGTATGCAATCAAGATTCATTGATAATTATTGCTGATTGGAATGAGAAAATAGGAAAAAAAGAAGCACTGGCAGTTGGAAAATATTGCCTTGGTGATAGAAATCACACTGGAGATTGCTTGATAGAATTTCGTGAGACAAATAGCTTATTCATTATAAATACTTTTTATCAACAATATAAACTGCCATTATACATGTGGACCTCACCAGATGGAATACACAGGAAATAATTAGACTACATCTGAGGAAAGAGACCACAGAGAAGCTCAACATCATCAGTCAGAACAAAGCCAAGGGCTGATTGTGGAATAGGCCATCAATTACTCATACACAAGTTCAAGATGAACCTGAAGAAAATTAATACAAGTCCACCAGAGCCAGAAAACTACCTTGATTATATCCCACCTGAAGTTAGAGACCATCTGAAGAATAGATTTAACATATTGAACACCAATTACCAAAGACCAGATGAATTTTGGAATGATATCTAGGTCATTACACATGGAAAACATGAAAGGTCATTAAAACAGACATGGAAAAAGGGGAGACCAAAATGGATGTCAGAAGAGACTATGGAACTTGCTCCTGTGTGGAGAGTAGCTAAAGTGAATGGAAGAAGTGATGAAGTAAAAGACCTGAACAGATTTCAAAGTGCAGCTAGAGAAGACCAAGTATTATATTATTCACGTATTATAATGAAATGTGTGAAGACTTGGAGTTACATACTCAAAGGGAAGAACATCCTCAACATTTCTCAAGCTGAAAGAACTGAAGAAAAAATTCAAAATTTTAATAGTGAAAGATGCAGAAAGTTAAAAAAAGATATGAGGAATACACAGAGTAACTATGCTATAAAGAATTGGTCGGCCTTCAAACTTTTCAGGAGGTAGCATATGATAAAGAACTGAGGGTACTGAAGGAAGGTGTTAAATCTGCAATGAAGGCATTGGTGAAAAATAAGGTTCAATTAACTGGCATCAACTGAGATGCTTCAAGATACAACACTAAAAGTGTTCACTAGTCTATGCCAAGAAATTTGGAAGACAACTACCTGAACAATTGGCTGGAAGAGATCTATATTTGTGTCCATTACAAACTGAGGTAATCCATCAAAATGTGAAAATTATAGAACAATGTCAATATCACACAAAGTAAAATTTTAATGAAAATAATTTTTAAAAAAGGAAAACAGCAATATATAGACAAGGAACAGCCAGAAATTCAGGTCAGATTCATAAAAGGACATAAACTGAGAATATCATTGCTGATGTCAGATGGATTTTGGCTTAGAGAACACCAAAAAGTAGTTTACCTGTGTTATTTTGACTATATAAATGTGTTCAACTGTGTAGATAATAATAATTATGAATACCATTTTGAAGAAAGACAATCTTCAAACATTTGTCTTCATGAAGAACCTGTACATAAACCAAGAAGCATAGTCTTTTGAAGAGAAGAAGGGGACACTACATGGCTTAAAACCAGGAAAGGTGTGCATAGTGGTTGTATTCTTTCACCATATTTATTCAATCTGATGTTGAACAAATAATCTGGGAGGCTGGACTCTATGAAGAAGAGTGCAGATCAGGGTTGGAGGAAGGCTCATTAACAACCTTCGATATGCAGATGACATAGACTTGCTTGCTGAAAGTGAAGAGAACTTGGAATACTTGCTGATGAAGATCAAACATTTCAGTCTTCATTTGTGGATTGCTCCTCAACATAAAGAAAACAAAAATCCTCACAACTGGACCATTAAGCAACATCATGATAAAAAATGAAAAGATTGAAGTTGTCAAGGATTTCATTTTGTCTGTATCTACAATCAATGCCTATGGATGTAGCAATCAAGAAATCAAGTGATGTATTTCATTGGACAAATATGCTGCGAAAGACCTGTTTAAAGTTTTAAAGAACAAAGGTGTCACTTTGAAGAGTAAGGTGTGCCTGACCCAAGCCACGGTATTTTGAATCACCTCCTATGCATGTAAAACCTGGACAATGAATAATGAAGACCACAGAAGAATTGATACCTTTGAATTATGGTGTTGACAAAGAATATTAAGTATTACATGCATTACCAGAAGAATTAATTAATCTTTCTTGGAAGAAGTACAGCTAGAATGTTGCTAAGAAAGGAGGATGCTAGACTTCATCTATTGCACTTTGGTCATGTTATCAGGAGGGACGTTTATTTGGAAAGACATCATGCGTGGGAAAGTAGAGGGTCAGCCAAAAGAGGGAAAACCCTCAACAAGACGGATTAACATAGTGTCTGCAAAATGGGCTCAAACAAAGCAAAGATTGTGAGGATAGCTTAGGACTGAGCAGTGTCTCATTGTGTTATACATATGATCACTATGAGTCGCAACCAATCAATAGCACCTAAAAACAAGAACAAAATATGTATCCTTTTGTAACTTTGTGTCCTCTCAGCATTGTTGATGAGATTCCTCATGGGCTATTCATACTTGTTACTTATTTATTTTTACTATTACTTAATATTTTGGTTATGAGTGTTCCTCCATTTGTTATTTATCTCCCCAGAGATGCACATTTGTGTTGTCTTCAGTTTATTATTTTGTTCCTATTTTCCTATTAACACGTGGTCAACCCAGCTTTGATTCTTGGCCATTGCACCTCGTGTGCAGCCACATCGCACTTGTCAGCGGAGGCTTGTGTGTTTCTATGATGCTGGGCAGGTTTCAATAGAGCTCCCAGACTAAGACAAACTAGCAAGAAGAGCCCAGACATTTACTTGTAAAAAAAACCCCAGCCATTTAAAACTCCATCAATCACAACAGTCTGATACAGGTAATATTTCATTCTGTTGTCCATGGGGTTGTCATAAGTTGGTGGCTGATTTGACTATAGCTAATAAAAAATGCAAATAAGTTTTCAGTTGTACTTCATGGTAACTTTGATTTGCACCTATAACCTCATTTCTTTCTTTCTAATTAGTAATTTATGGGATTCTGTCATCACTAGTGACACTTCCCGATCCTGTCCTTTGTTTTCTGATGCAAGTATACTGCCTTTTTTACTTCTTGAGCTTTATTTCATTGGGATTTCAGAAGAGACAGAAACAAGGATATTGGGTATCCCTATCTTGCAATGGATGGTACTTGTTCATTGAATGAATGAATAAAGCTCAGATTTTCAAA
>NW_006922899.1:112863-113946 GCF_000298275.1 Orycteropus afer afer | reverse complement strand
AGGCTACATCTGAGCACATAGACTGTGATGGAGTTCCTGTAGGCCCAGAAGGTAGGTGGGAGTGGGGGATGGCCATACCTCTGTTCTCCAAGAGGGTGTGGGGTATAAGCATAGCAAGAGGAATGTTGTACCTTTTCAGTGTTTCAGGTCCTGAGTGTCCTTGGGGTTGCTGGAAAGCAGAACTGGTGTTCTTAAGCCCCAGGAATCTGCTAGAACACTTCTCTTTAAATATGCAAAATAGTCAAGCTGCTTTTTAAAGCTTCAAATAGTAGCCCCCTCAGACCGGCAAAAGTCCACAGTTCAGCCCACCTTCCTCTTCACCTTCTCTGTTTCCCAGCTACCATGCACAGTCCTACCTGCAGTCCCTGGCTAGCAGGGTGATTTTTTGGTTAATTCTTAGGTCCTACCACCACTTGGGAATCTCCAAGCTGTCTGTGCCATCAGGGTCGCTCAGGATTGCTGCCAGACCACTGCTCCCTATGTCTCCTTTTTCGATATTTTCACGCAAATTCTTCTGCTAGTTGAGGTTTAGTGCACTGCTATAACCTTCCCTTCAAGACTCAGGGGTCCAAGACTATCTTCTGTGTCTGTGTTAATTGGTTTCCCTTTTCTTTGTTGAAGAAGGTCTGTGCAGTCTTTCTGCCTAGCCCACCATCTTGCCAAAACTCCTCCCTCTATCCTTTTTGATCTCATGACCTTTGATCTTCATCTCTCTGATGGCAATTGTCACTCAGATATTGTCTAAAGTATATTTACATTCTAATGAGTATCACTTGACAAGGAAATATTTATTACTTGAAAGAATGATCTGTATTTTATTTATTTCCACAATACCTGTCATGATACTTGCACATAGAAAATTGTTCAGGGAATAATAGTTTTATTTTATTTTTTTATTTTATTAACTTGAAGATACTTGGTGGTACAAACTGTTCACCAAGAGGTGCCTGGGAAAAAAGGCCTAGTGATCTACTTTTATTTATTTATTGTGATTTGGGTGAAGATTTACAGAGCAAATTCGCTTTCCATACAGCAGTTCACATATACTTTGTTGCATGTCATTGACCACAGTTTACCACAATG
>NW_006922899.1:89665-111613 GCF_000298275.1 Orycteropus afer afer | reverse complement strand
TAACTTTTACAATAATAGACTAATACAATGTTTGTCCTTTTGTGATTGACTTATTTCACTCAGCATAATGTCCTCCAAGTTCATCCACATTATGTGGTGTTTTGCAGATTTTACATTATTCTTTAGTGTTGCATAGTATTCCGTTGTGTGTATATACCATAGTTTGGTTATCCATTCCTCAGTTGCTGGACATCTAGGTTGTTTCCATGTTTTGGCTATTGTAAATAGTGCTGTAATGAACATAGGTGTGCATATATCTGTTCTTGTCATGGCTCTCACTTCTTTAGAGTATCCACCTAGTAATGGGATGGCTGGGTCAAATGGTATTTCTAATTCCAACTTTTGAAGGAATCACCATACTGCTTTCCACAATGGTTGTACCATTTTGCAATCCCACCAGAAGTGTATGAGAGTCCCAATCTCTCCACAACCTCGCCAGCATTTGTTATTTTCTTTCTGGTGATCTACTTTTGAGAACATCAGCCATTGAAAACCTTTGGAGCACAGGTCTGCTGTGATGCACATAAGCTGGCCGTGAGTTGGAATCAATTTGATGACAACTTTTTTTTTTTTTTTAATTAACTTGTCGTTAGTTGTCATCCAGGTGGCTCTGCTCATGGTGACCTTATGTCTAACAGAACAAAACCTTACCTGGTCCTGTGCCATCTTCAGAACTGTTATGTTTGAATCCACTGTTTTGACTACTGTGTCAATTCATCCCACAGAGGTTTTCTCAGATCCTCTGCTTTACCAAACATAATGCCTTTTGTTCTGGCAATTGGTCTTTACTATATTTCATTTACATCTTTGCAAAGAGCTTCACTGGCTAGGTAGAGGACACTGAGAGAGACAATTGTTCAGAAACCATTTTATTAACAGGAGCTACCACCTCTTAAGTATACTATTTGTATTGTTTTATATCATCCTCTTAATCATCCTGAAAAGTGGAAGTGATTGAACCTACTTTTCAGGTAAGGAAAAACAAAAAGTTCAGAGAGGTGAATTAAAATCTCTAAGGTTGCACAATGATTCAAAATTGGCACTGAACTTGAACCCCAGGCTTGATGGTAAAGCTCACATTCTGCTTTCAAAATGCCTTTGTCACCTCCTGTCCTAATGCCAGCTTTAACTCCTGAACATTCGAAAGAGCGAGAGGGTTGTGAGCAAGTGGAAGAGGAAACTGCTTCCCTTATCTGCATCCCCTCATTTCTTGATCCCGGAAATAACAAAACTGCTCAGGAGCAGCAATATATTTCTGATGAAAGAATAGGTACAAATCATCTTGTTAGCCCTCATTATCCTGCCATGAAGCCAGCTGTTATTGCAAGATGGGAGATGTTTTCAAAGGAGTCACTGAGAAATCCTCCCAGTGGAATTTTCCAAATTATGGAATAAAATATTCTCAACTTCTCAACACCTGGAAATAAGAAGAATCAGTGTTTATTTCAGCGTTAGGATGAGCATCAACAGGCAAATATGTGTGGGGACATATTGAAATCTGTACTGAGAATCAGGGAATTAGAACACTTCACCAAATGAAGGGATTTTTATGCCCATTTTGGAGATTAGGAAACTGAGAGTGGTAGAGTCAGGATTAGAAGGTAGATATCATCTCACTGTTCAGTGCTTTTCTCACCATGCTGCATGGTGATGGCAAAAATCTTAGGATTAGCAAGCAGTGATGTAAGTCGCACCTGAGGATGACAGGTCATGCCTACTCAAATCCCAAGTCAGCCCTCTGCCACAGGCTCTCCTTATCCCACTCTGGATAATACTTTTATACAAGATGTGTCTAGAGACAGGGACAGGTTGTTTACAAAATTTGCCAAGGAGGGAAGTATTGGTAGCTAGATGTTAGATGATTAACAAAAGAGATCTGATTAAAATAATCTTCAGAGACTTGAATGCTGGACCAAAATCTGTCAAGGAGAAATCATTTATGATCAAAGGTAAAAACTCTTTTCATAAGTTCAGGAGGGAAGAAATCCATTGAGAAATAACTGTATGGTATAGTTGATTACAAGCCTTACATGCACCAACAGAAGACTGGCGGTTTGAAGGATCAGTGTGGCAGGGCCTAGGCAGCCATTGACTCGTGTTTCTGTCCAGTACATACATCACAGAGAAAGTAAAGTACTTCATTCATGGGGCTTCCTTTAGAGTAATACAGACAAACAAGGCTCGAGAGATTTTGTGCTTGGTCATCTACCCACCTGCTCCTCTGCAAGGAGGAGCTCTGGTAGTATAGTGCCTATGGCACTTGACTACTAACCAGAAGGCTGGTGGTTCAAACCCACCAGGCACTCCTCAGGAGGAAGGTTGAGAAATCTACTTCCATAGTGATATCGCCTCAGAAACCCAAGGAGGGGTCTTTATGAGTCAGGTCCAACTTGAGGACACATAACAACAACAACAACAACCACCTCTGCAAGGAGCCCCTGGATGGCACAAACATTTCAAGGCTGGGCTACTAATGAAAAAAAAAATGGTAGTTTGAACCCATCCAGAGGCACCTTGGACAAAAGGCCTGGCAATCTGTGTCTGAAGGTCACTACACTGAAAACCCTATGAGCACAGCTCTGCTCTGACATACATGGAACTGCCGTGAGTCAGAGTCAACTTGACAGCAACTGGTTTGGTTTTGCTTTAGTCCTTCTGCTTACAACATCTTTTCCCTGGTGCCACCGAGTGGACTCACCACAACCTTGAAATCTCCCCTCACTTCCTTCCTTGTCATCTCCAGGTATCAAAGGCCTCTATGAAAGGAATGACTACAAAGCTGAGTGTCTGTAGCTACCTTTCCCTCCCGCTAGGCAAGGAGTCCTGTCTGATAGAGTCCCCAGCCATCACCTTTATATCCATGCCCCCCCCATAAGGTGCTCCCCAATGTGATAGGTCACAGTCATTATGTAATTTCACTTCTCTAGTTACACCAAACATTTCTGAAGATGCCATTAATACCCAGTGTGTCAAAGAGCCAGCAACGGTGGCTCAACATTTTGTTTATGCCCTGGGCCTTTAAATCTCTCTTTATCCATGTAATGTAATAAGAGGGGGATGTTCCATCCATGTACTACAATGCTCCAATTCAGATCAATGCAATCCTAGCTGTGTCAAATAGCATATTGTGAAATATTGAATGCCACAGAAAGAGCTTCAATTTTTTTTTTTTTTTGGCTGGTGTGCCCATCTACTCAGAAGAATAATTTCACTGCCGGTTTTCTTTAGACATGATACCTAAGGAAGATGAAAGTGCAATTACATCCCACTATTGTGCAGCAGTTTGAAAGGAGTTAAAATGGGTATTTGAGAGAGAGAACTCAGAGACAATGAAAGCCTTATGAACAATAAGTTGTGGAGCATCAAGCTGGAGAGAGGGATGAGTATTTTTAAAATGATGACAAGCAACAATAGGCTTGGGAGTCATTTCAAGTGTCTGTCAAGCATCAGTCAAAACAATAATTCTCTGTTTGTTTGTTGGGAGCCGGTGAACTTAGCGAGAGAACACTTTCAACTCGACTGAACATAATTGCTTCCTGAAAATAGATTCTGATGAGTGAATCGAGACTGCTCCCTTCTATCTTTGGCCTCCTAGAGTTTTGTGGGGCTACAAAGCCCTATCCCACACAGCATTCCAAGCACTGCTCTGAGCAGTGGGTAAGGCCCTGGCAGTATTACTTGAATCAGATGTGATGTATGCCCTAACTACAGAGTGGAGGAGATAGGCAGTAAACAAATAATCACACAAGGAAGAATATCATTGGCATTCTTTAAAACAAAGCAAAAACAATTAGTCTTTTCTTTATTAACTTACATCTTAGAAAAGAGCTCCAATGACCAGGCAGAAGACACTGAGGGATAGACATACATATGCATATATATATATATGTGTGTGTGTGTGTGTGTGTGTGTTTCTCAGAATCAATTTTATTAATAGAAAGTATAGAAAGTGCCATTTCAAAAGTATACTGCTTGTGTTGTTCCATGCTAACCCTTAACCATCCTACAAAGTGGATATTGCACTTTCACGATACCAATAGTTTTTAAAATTAAGTCTATTAAAGGTGCCTCTGCAACAATTTTGGACATAAGAGAGTTAAAAATTGCCTGGGTGACACAAGTGGTTTGCTCACAATCACTAACCTAACTACTACCCTAAAAGTTGGTAGTCCAAAACCAATCAGTAGTGTCATGAAAGGAAGTCCTGGCAAATCTCCATCTATAGAGATTATAGTGAAGAAAACCCTACACAGCATTTCTCTTCTGTAACATACGGGGTCTCCGTGAGTGGGAATCAAATCGATGACAACAGATTTAAGATAAGTGGCCGGTCTGCACTCCTGTTTCCTCAGATTTTATAGGATAGATTAATGTTTGTAATAGGCCTTTCCTTTAAAAACAAATTCCATTGCATACAAATGCTGAAGACCCCAGCACGCTATCTTTAGGAGAACAGAGAAATGTGTTATCTGATGGAGTACGTTCATATTCGTGAATCCACGTGTATTCACCCAGATGAAGTTTCTGAATTCCTTCTGGAATTCCTTCTAAGACTCTCATCTGTGGCTTGGGAGGGTGTCAGTGAGGGTTAGCCACATGACTCACTGATGCCAAATGGACCCATCAGCCCATCAGTCAGGACACCTGCATTTTCATTAGGTATGAGGTGCCGATGCTACAGTCTTGCTCAGGGAGAGGCAGCCGGTCTTTTCAGGACAGGCCCACCCTCATCACAAATCACTGCACATTTCTGACTTCCCTTTGAAAGGTCAGCCTTATTGTCTTCATCTTTGGTCAATCGGAGCTTCGGCTTTCTTGGGACCTTTCCTTCAGGGTCAGTTACAGGGGTTAATTAGCAGATAGAGAGGCTAATGGTTGTCACTATGTTCTTGACTCCAATGTGTGTCTGAGGATTAGCAAGGCCAATCTGCAGGTACAGTGCCACACATGGAAACAGTAATTCCCTAAGCCCTCTCCATTCTTTTACTCTGACCGTCCTCTGCTATCAGTCCTACAGCCTTCTATAGGACTCCACTGGAGAAAATTGAAGATACCTCCCTTTTGTGTCCACTAGTTGAGGACACATTAAAAAGCCATTTGGGGAAAGTGGGACAAGTCATGAGATCTCTCTGATTTTTTTTTCCTTCATCTGTTAAATGCGTAGATGAGTCAGGTAGTTTTGAACTATCTATACCAGAAATGACTTTTAGTGGCTTTTTGTCTAAACTTTAATAATCATAACTCCCATATCTTCAATTAATACATTGAATGTATCTCATACAGATCCGTTGACAATTAATCTTCATCTACAAACTGCCCAGTTTCCTAAGTTTGGGAAAATCAAATGAGAAGATATGAATACGTTCATTCTTTTCATCATCACCAATAGACAATGTTCTCCTTGTCCTCGACTGCTTGTTACCTTTCCTTTTTACCTTCTCATCCTTTATCACTGCAAAAAGAGTGTGGGTCAGCTTCCTCTGACAACTTCTAACTCCATGAAGGAGAGATAGAATCAACGTCAACAATATCAGCCCAAGGCTGATTCCTATGATGTGAAAGTCAGACATGCCACCATCTTCCAACCTTTTTACCAATTCTGACACCAACTGTCTCTTCCACAGCATACTCTGCTTCACTGCTGTGTTCAATAATTCATTTCAGTGGCCATAAAGAACACACAAATAATACTCATGATTATGTGGTTTATTGTCATTGTTGTTATGTGCCATCGAGTCAGACCTGACTCATAGCGACCCCTCCTTGGGTTGCCGAGGCAGTATCACCACGGAAGTAGATTGCCTAAAAAACAAAACTCATGTCATTGAGTTGATTCTGACTCATAGCAAGTCCCGGTGGGTTTCCAAGGCAGTAAATCTTTATGGAAATAGTTTGCTTCATCTTCCTCCCCCAGAGCACTATTAGTTAGGGTTTGAACCACTAACTGTCTAGTTAGCAGCCAAATGTCTTAAGCACTGCACCACCAGAGACCCATATTAGGGAAGTAACAGGTTATAATCAGGATCAGAAACAACTGAGGATACAGTTCTTCAGTGAAGATACCTTCTTCTCAGCCATGGCACAAGCACATTTCTCTCTAGCCTTGACCACTGCCCTGCTCAGGCTAGTGTTACAAAGCTCTTTTAGCTGTGTCAAATAGGTGCCCAGAGAGGAACCATACTCTACTCACAAAGCTCCTTCCCAAAGGCACTTAGCTTTATCATTCTGTGGGCCATGAAGGCCACCAGTCTGTCTCGTGCATATCCCTTGGTTCTCTACTCTACTGCTGTCATCTCTGGGCCATTTCAGCACAGGTTCTTGGATCTCATACTCCAGTACAGTTTCATATCTTGACAACAATGAAATTCCCACTTTCTACCTCTGGGCTGCCTCATTTTAAATCTAACAGGATGGGAAAACTGACCAATCCCCACATTAGGGTTCCATACACCTTATTTATATGGTTCCATTTCTTTAGCTTAGTTGCTTAGAGCATGGTGCTAATAATGGCAAGGTTGTGGGTTCAATCCCCATATGGTCCATGGTGGAGAGCTTTATGGGAGCTCTAGTGGTGTAGTGCCTAAAGAATTTGACTGCTAATCAGAAGACTGGTGGTTCAAACTCACCAGCCACTCCTTGGAAGGAAGATTAGGCAATCTGCTTCCATAGTGATACTGCATTGGAAACCCAAGGAGGGGTCGCTATGAGTTGGAACCAACACGATGGATGGCAATTAGTTTTTTATTTTATTTCATTTTTATTTTACTCCCACGAGTAACACATACCATATACATTATTTAAATTGTTCACAAACTATCCAGTCCCCTTGGTAAACCACAAGCACCTTACATTTGCCTAGTTCCACCCAGTCATCTAGCTATATAAACCCCATGGCTATATAAGAGGCATCTTAACTAATTCATTCTACCACAATCATCATCATCATTTCTGTCATCTTCATTGCAACTCTTTTCTTTACTTTCAATAGTTCTGCAATTCTTCCATCCTGTTTCAGTCACCTAATATTATTGATTTAGATCCTGAATCACATTATTAAATTTGTGACTCATGGACTATTCATTCATATCAACAATCATCCATCACTGATGATTTGAACCTCCTAAATACAGGGCCTTGTAACAGACAGGGGGTTCTAGTAAGCAGTAATGCTGCTCTCAGGAGTGGATTACCCAATAAGCAAGGTAAGCAGGAGCTCACTTGTGCTTACACACTAATCTGTAGTGAATAGTTTCACATGTTTTTTACTAGATGTAGTGAAATTAACATGAAATACTTTTATTATTATTATTATTATTGTGATTTGGGTGAAGATTTACAGAGCGAATTCACTTTCCATACAACAGTTCACACATACTTTGTTTCATGCATTGACCACAGTTTACCACAATGCAACAGCTCCCTTCCAACTTCCTCCCCATAGTTACCTCTTCCTTGTGTCCATGCCTCCATGCACTCCTGCCCCCTGAGCTGTCTCCCTGTGCATAAGAATCCCTTCTTTCTCCCATGATTGTTCTTTCCAAGGAGTGTATCTACTTGAGGTAAATGTTCAACTCATATGCCTTTCTTTTGTTTGGCTGGAAACTACAGGTGTGGGTTCAATTCCAGACCTGAAGGGCAGCTAGGGTCCATAGTCTCAGTGGTTCCACCAGGCTCTATCAGACCAGCAAACCTGGTCCCCACTTTTTTTTTGTTTTTTGTCCAAATGATTTTGAGTTTTGTTCCACATTGTTCTTCCTGTCTATCAAGGATTTCCTACATAAATCCCCTTCCAAGTGGATGACAGTGGTAGCTGGGCACCATCTAGTTCTTCTGGTCTCATAGTCATATAGGCTGCAGATTGGATGATGTACCAGTCGCTAGGACTAATTGTTTCCATGAATTTTGGCTTTCTTCCTTCTTCTTTGCTCTGGACAAGGAGAGACCCATCGTTGCACCTAAACATGAAACTCTTTACTACAGATTAGTAAATCAGCACCAGTAAACTTGAGCTCACCTTGTTAACTGGGTACTCCATCCCTGTGAGGGATTATAAATTTGAAATGAAACTTTGATCTTATAGGAAGGTACTTGGGTTTAGGAGAAAGAGAGATGCAGCCATCCCAAGAAGCAGAATCTTTGATGTGGTGAAAAAAAATGTGAAATTTTTCACTACAGATTAGTAAGTAAGCATAAGTAAGTCTGTGCTTTCCTTCCTTAGTGGATAATCAAACACTGTTCATTCCACACATGCTTACTAAATTTCAACCCTACCTGGCCCTATTCTAGACACTGGGATTTCAACAGTGAATAAAACATGCAAAACACCCTGCCTCTTGAAGGCTACATTCTACTTCCTACATGTCCCTGGGATGTGGAGAGTGAGAGGATGAGGTGAGAGCTTGGCTGGAGTTAAAATGTACTAACTTTCAGGCAGAGTCATAGATGGTTACATAGTCAGTACATATAAGTCCTCACACAATTTCTCTCAGCGTTTCTTGAAGACTAATATCTTTACAAAACCATTTCTGAATTTGCTCTAAAACTATTATGGAAGATGATGTCTGTCATATCACTGAGTTGCTCCTATAGAACAACCCATGTGGAAATTAATTTTGAAGTTTGAGATAGGAAAACCTTTGTCTCTTCTGGGCAACTAGAATGCTGAAATTTAGTAAGGTAACATGCCTCTCCTTTTGCTCTGGCTACTAGAATGCTCAAAGACAAATTAGTTATCAATAATCATTCTTCAAATATTTGCTTCTCATCCATTTACTGGTTTAAATTTATATTTTATTGAATTGCTATGTGTCATCTTTATTGTAATTATATATAACAATGTATAACAAAACATTTACCACTTCAGTAATCACACTTGTACAGTTCAGTGACATTAATTACATTCATCATCCTATTCAACCATGACTTTATCTGTTCCCAAATTTTTCCAGCATCCTCAGCAGAAAGTCAGTGCCCCCAAGCCTTGAAATTAGGACTCAGTGATTACATTTTGAGATGAGTTAGTCTAGTCCACAAATATAGGTTGTAGTTAGGTAACTGTCAAGAATGATTGCTCAGAATTTCCTGAGGCTATTTGCACTGTTTGGCTATCTGCTCAATAGCATGCAACACAAAAATAACAAGGAGTCAAGAGGACAAGGATCCCTCTTTCCTCTCACGTACAGTTTTGACATCCCTTCCATTTATATTCTGTTTTTCTCTCTGCCAGCTGGTTTCTTTGATTGCTTATGCTTCCCTCTGTCTGCTAACTTTGTCTCTCCTATGGCTTGGCTACTCACCCCATGCCTATTTTGGACTCTTGTGGTAGCTCTCTGGTAGCATAGTGGTTAAGACACTTGGCTGAAGACACTTGGCTGCTAACCAGAAGACTGGTGGTTCAAACCCACTAGCCACTCCTCGGAAGGAAGATGGGGCAACCCACTTCCATAGTGATACTGCCTCGGAAACCCAAGGAGGGGTCGCTACGAGTCTGGTACGACTTGACGACACATAACAAGAAAAACAACATGGTAGTTCTAGATGTGTTCTTTTGGTTTCTGTTTATATTACTCACTGCCTTGGTTCCTCTGTTTTCCTATTTTAAATGAGTGACTGAGACATTTAATTTGACCATCTTTTTATCCCAATCCATAAGCCACAAATCCATTGTCACTGATGAGTTTATCCATGAATCACATGTCCATGCTGGCCTATTTGGCTATGGCTAGCTGAGGTCAGAGAATGTGGTATAAAATGCAACAGCTCTTTCTCACCCAGAATGGAAAATATACCATTAGAAGGAGGGAAGAGTGGAACTGGAACAATATGTCTAAGTAAGTGGCTTCCCTGACGCAGCCCATGGATGAGGTGGAGAACCTTGATAAACCCACACCAACACCTCAATGTTCTTCAATGTTCTTCTTCTTCTGCCTAGAGCTTGGAGCAAACTGCCTTTCTACAGCTTTGTTCCATTCTTTCCATCTCCCCATCTGCTGAACTTACATTCATCCTTAAGGGCTCAGACTACCCATGATCTCTCCTAGGAAGATCTCCTTGGTTCCTGTCCCTTTGCAGACCCTTCCACTCTGCTTTCATAAAATTCTGTACCTTCCTTTATCATGGTCTCTCACCATGTTATCATCATTGTTGTTAGTTGCCATTGAGTACATTTTGACTTATGACAACCTTTTGTACAACAGTAAAACATTGCCCAATCCTATGTTGTCTTCACAATAGCTGGTATGTTAGTGTCCATCATTGTGGCTATTGTGCCAATGCATCTCACTGAGGGTCTCACTTATTCTCAGTGGCCTTCTACTCCATAAAACATGATGACCTCCTCCAGTAATTGGTCTTTCCCAATGATGTGTCTGGAGCAAAGAAGTTGGATAATATTCTGTTGTGATAATGTTCTGTTGTGATCCATAAGATTTCACTGGCTATTCTTTTGGAAGTAAGTTACAGGCCTTTCTTCTTAGTCTGTCCTAGTCTGAGACCTGTCCACCATGAGTTACTCTGCCAGTATTTGAAATACTGGTGGCATAGCTTCCAGAATCATGGCAACATACAAGACAACCTAATATGACAAAACAATAAGAGGGTGGTGGGCCATTTTATTAGTTTCTTTTTTTCTCTTAATTTGGTTTCTTATAAGTCCTGCCACAACTTTTACGTCAGTGTGTCCGACTGTAGTGGCTTGTGTGTTGCAATGATGCTTGAAGCTATGCCACTGGTATTTCAAATATCAACAGGGTCACCATAATGAACAGGTTTTGGTGGTGCTTTCAAACTAAGACACACTAGAAAGAAGGACATGGTGCTCTACTTCTGAAAAAAAGAAAAAAGGTCCAGTGAAAACCTTATCAATAACAAAACATTGTCTGATACAGTGTCATAAGATGGACCCTTCAGGTTAAAAGGCACTCAAAATATAACCAGGGAGGAGTTACCTACTCAAAGTAGACTTTAATGATATGGATGGAGTAAAACTTTCAGGACCTTTATTTGCAAATATGGCATGACTTAAAATCAGAAGAAACAACTGAAAACATGCATTAATAAATGGTACATGGAATGTATGAAGTGTAAATATAGGAAAATTGTTTGTTAGTTTGTTCTTGTATTATTTTCCTAAAGTGTTCTAGAGTTTTGTCAGTGTTTTCCTTGAGTTGTCTCTCAATCTTACTCTTACTCTAGAATGTAGAGTAGTTAAAGTGAATGGAAGAAATGGTGAAGTAAAAGAGAAAAACAGATTTAAAAAGGCTGCAAGCAGGCAAAGTGAAGTGTATAGTGAAACATACAAAACCCCAGAATTGCCGTTGTTGTTGTTAGGTACTGCCCAGTCTGCTCCAACTCATAGTGACCCTATGTACAACAGAAGGAAATACAGGCCTGTCCTGTGTCAGCCTCACAATTCTTCCTATACCTGACCCCATTATTGTAGTCACTGTGTCCATACATCTCATTGAGGGCCTTCCTTTTCTTCATTGAACCTCTACTTTACCCAGCATGATATCTTTCTTCAGGGAATGATCCCTTCTGACAACATGACCAAAGCAGGTGAGACAAAGCCTAGCCATTCTCACTCCCCTGCAGCATTGTGGCTGCACTTCCTCCAGGAGAGATTTACTCATTCTTCTGGCAGTCCATGGTATTTTCAGTGTTCTTCACCAACACCACAACTCAAAAGCATCA
Source organism: Orycteropus afer afer (assembly GCF_000298275.1). Classification (NCBI taxonomy): domain Eukaryota; kingdom Metazoa; phylum Chordata; class Mammalia; order Tubulidentata; family Orycteropodidae; genus Orycteropus; species Orycteropus afer. The sequence goes on along the minus strand of NW_006922899.1, from coordinate 99,922 downwards.
ACTCTTTTTCGGTCTTCCTTATTCATTGTCCAGGTTTCATATACATAGGAGGCTATTGAAAATACCACGGCTTGAGTTAGGAGTATTTTTGTCTTCAAAGAGACATCTTTGCTCTTCAGCACTTTAAGGAGGTCTTTTGTAGCACTTTTGCCAAGTGCATATGTTGTCTGATTTCTTGACTGCTGCTTCCACTGGTGTTGATTTTGGAAACAAGTAATACAAAATATTTGTCAATTTCAAACTTTTCTCCAGTTATCATGATGATGCTTATTGGTCCAGTTGTGAGGATTTTTGTTTTCTTTATGTTGAGGTATAATCATACTTCAGACTGTGGTCTTTAATTTTCATCAGTAAGTGCCTCAAGTCATCTTCATTTTCAGCAAACAAGGCTGTGTTGCCTGCATATCACAGGTTTTTAATGAGTCTTCCTCCAATCTTGATGCCATGTTCTTCTTCAAGACCTAAAAAATCAAAAAGGAAGAACATTTCTCAAGCTGAAAGAACTGAAGGAAATATTCAAGCCTTGAGTTAACCTATTGAAGGATTCTATGGGCAGAATATTGAGCAATGGAGGAAGCATCAAAAGAAGACAGAAAGAATGCACAAAGTCATGGTATCAAAATGAATTGGTTGACATTCAATTTCAGGAAGTAGCATATGATCAGGAACTGATGGCATTGAAGGAAGAAGTCCAAGCTTAATTGAAGGCATTAGAGAAGCACAAGTCTCCAGGAATTGATAGAACACTGATTGAAATATTGTAACAAATGATGCTATGCTGGAGGTGCTCATTCATTTATGCCAAGAAATTTGGAAAATATCTGGCCAAGCTACTGGAAGAGATCCATATTTGTGCTCATTCCAAAGAAAAGTGACTGACCAGAATGAGAAATTGTTGAATAACATCATTATTATCACACAAAAATAAAATTTTGCTGAAGATAATTCAAAAACAGTTGCAGTAGTGCATAAATAGGGAACAGCCAGAAACTTAAGCTGGACTCAGAAGAGGACATACAATGAGGGATTTCATTGGGATGTCAGATGGATCTTGGCTGAGAGTAAAGAATACCTGAAAAGTTTTTTTATAAGATCTGTGTTTTATTGACTATGCAAAAGCATCCAACTCTGTGGAGCATAACAAATTATGGATAACATTGAGAAGAAGGGGAATTCCAGAAACTTAATTGTGCTCATGTGGAACCTATACTTAGACAAAGAAGCAGTTTGAACAAAACAAGGGATACTGTGTGGTATAAAACCAGGAAACATCTGCATTAGGGCTATATCCCTTCATCATTCTTGTTCCATCTGTATGCTGAGCAAACGTTCCAAGAAGGAATATATTAAGAATATTGTGGCATAATGATTGGAGGAATACTCATTAACAACATGCAATATATAGATGACACCACATTCTTGCTAAAAGTGAAGGTGACTTAAAGCACTTACTGATGAAGATCGAAGCATACAACCTTTGGTATGGAATACACATCAATGTAAAAAAAAAAAAAAATCCTCACTACTGGACCAACATGTAACATCATGAAAAATGGTGATGATATTGAAGTTGTCAATGATTCCATTTTACTTGGAACCACAATCAACACTCATGGAATCAGCAGCAAAGAAACCAAATCAACTATTGCATTATGCAAATCTGCTGCAAAAGACCTCTTTAAAGTGTTAAAGAGAAAAGATGCCACTTTGAAGACCAAGGTGTGCCTGACCAAGTCATGATATCTTAAATTGCCACTCATGATTGGAAAGTTGCACAATGAAAGACAAAGACCAAAGAATAATTGATGCCTTTGAATTACAGTGTTGATGAAGAATATTGAATATACTATGGACTGCCAGAAGAACAAACACATCTGTGTGGAAAGAAGTACAATCAGAATGCTTCCTAGAATAGGAATGATGAGAATTCATCTCATGTAATTGGTAATATTATCAGGATGGAGCAGTCCATGGAAAAGGACATCCTGCTTGGCAAAGTAGAGGGTCAGTGAAGAAGAGAAGGCAGTCTGTGAGATACATTGACACAGTGGCTACAACAATAGGCTTAAACATAGCAATGATTATGAGGATTGCATAGTACCAGGCAATGTTTCATTCTCAATGGCACCTAACATCAACTTATGGGCAGCATTTGTCTTTCAATTATGTATCTAAAAGTTCTGAAATAATGACTTTCCTATATAGTAGGAAGAAGCTCTGGTGGCGTAGTGCCTAAGGCATTTAACTGCTAAGTAGAAGGTTGGTGGTTCAAACCCACCACCACTCTGCAGAAGGAAGACTGGGCCAATTTACCACTGTAAAGATTTAACACCTAGGAAATCCACAGGGGGTCTCTAGGAATTGGAATAGACTCAATAGCAGTGAGTTTGGCTTTTGGTTTTATATAGTAGGATACACTACTGCTATGGAGGCAGGGCATTGGGACTCTCCCTGCATGCCAAGTCAAGGTAAGGACATTACCTGTTCAGGTACTGAGAAGGTGCTCAAACCTCTGTAGCTATAACACAGAATGGAAGTCAAAAGTTCCAGTTCACACATTGAGATCGAAACCAAGTGTTTCTTTCCATGGTTTGGTGCTTTCTTGAAACTTCTTCCCTTGCTATTGTCTTCTTATCTCTCTTCTAGCCCATAGATCATGTCATCTTGCCCTGAAACTTACCAATTTCTTATAATCCATCATCTCTTCTCTTCTAGGTCTTCTGTGTGACTCCTCTTGGCACCGTGTTGAAATCAAATCCTTGGTTTTTATTTGAAAGCCTCCTGACACAGACTTTGAAGGTGTTTGCTTTGGAAGATTATTTTGGGGATTAGGATGCATGGGTGTGAGAAATTAGCTCCATTTCTGAGTAAGTAGGTGACTATGAACAAGTAATTTAACTTCCTCATGTGTAATGTTGGAATCTGAATCCCTTCACTATACCCATTTTAAGAATTTCTGAGACTATGTAATGAGATAATGCACAAAAGGAAATTTTATAAACACTTTGCACATATTAGTAACAATTGCCATTCAACTCCCTTTTCTTATTCCATTCTGTCTCCAATGTTGTTGTTGTTATGTGCCATCGAGTTGGACCCGACTCATAGTGACCCTCCTTGGGTTTCCAAGGCAGTATCACTATGGAAGTAGATTGCCTCTTCTTCCTTCCGAGGAGTGGCTGGTAGGTTTGAACCACCAGCCTTCTGGTTAGCAGTCAAATGCCTTAGACACTATGCTACCAGAGCTCCCTCTGTCTCCAATAGTCTTTGTTTATTTATAGTCTTTGGCTTGTAGAAAGGTTTCAGGCAACTGTCTGGTAGTATAGCTGTCTAAACAGTTTGAAGTCAATTTGATAAATATTGATCTCCTATTGTATTCACTTTATGGAGTACTTGCTATGCTTTGGGAGTTGTACAAATCATATCACTAAAACAACACACAAAGCCCTTGACATAGTATTTTACCTGCCTTCACCTGCAGATGATTGCATTGAGGCTTATAGATGTTAAATAAATTGTTCCAGGTTCCACACAAAAGTTGTGTCATCTATATTAAACTCGGATCTTTTTGACTCTGAAGTCTATGCAATTAGCTGTTATTCTACACCACCTTTCAAGCCCTAGAGACCCACTCAAATCACTTTTGATATCCAAATAATCTTCCTTTCACAATCTTTCCAAACATTACTCTGCAAACACTTCTGAAACTCTTGTCAAATTAGTGCATGGAGTCTGTGATCATAGCCACATAGCACTCAGTGAACCCGCCCGTGCCCTTTGTTCCTGCAGAAGATGACTCATTTTCTCCCTGTAATTTTGATCTCACTTGTCTATGTCTCTAATTGGATTCTGTGCTCCCTAGAAAAGGTTGGGGGTGACATCTACATACTCTGTTCCACGTCAGATTCATTTCTCTGGCACAAGTTAATGCAAAAATGTAATTATGTTGTAATATGAGAGTTAGAAGCTTATTATGTCACTTATCACAATGTTCAATTTCAAAATTCAGAATCTTTTATTCTTTCCCCTCAGGCAGCAGAAATCATTGACTCAGAAAATGGAAATGTGAACTTCTGAGTTGTGAGGGAATTGAGAAAGTCACCTTATCTAGACTTCATTTTGGAGGTGTGATAATGGAGGTCCAGATCAGGGGGGTAATTGATCTTGCAGAGCTAGACTATAACCTGTGGGTTTTGAGTGACTCAGCTTCTGATTTTTCAAATACTTCATCATTGAGCATCTAAGACTGACAATGTGTAAGAGTGGAAACAAAAGTTGACTAGAAGTGAGAGAATGAAATTGTGTCTCTCACTCTATCCATCTCCTTTGAGATACTGGCTGGGGCATTTCATACCTTGGACATTCAGTTTCTTCTAGAAAATACAGAACCATGTCTAGTATTCAGATGATCTAAAAGATCCCTCGAGTTTGGATATTCTGTCCATTAACATTGGCACTATATTCTGCAAAGTGGAGGACATGACAATAGAAGACATGGTCTTTACTCTGAAGGAGCTTCATAAGGAAGTTACACACACAACATGCACACATACACACACTCTATGAAGTTCAAATGCATAAAAGTAATAAATCATATTCTATAAATTCAGAGTTTGAGAGATTAAGAGGCAGCACTATTAGACAAGTTCTTATGAAGAACTAATAATGAAGCTTGATTTTATTGTATTGTTGTGAAAATAAACCAAAAAAAACACAAAACACTATCATAGAGTTGATTCTGACTCAAAGCAACTCCCACTGGGTTTCCAAGGTGGTAAATCTTTACAAAAGTAGATTGCCCTTTCTTGCTTCCACAGAGTGGCTCATGGGTTTGAACTACCAACCTATGGTTAGTAGTCAGATGCCTTACTCATTGTGCTATCAGAGCTCCTTTGTGAAAATATAGATTACACAGAATTTGCCAAGTCAATATTTTTCACATTTATAATTCAGTAACACAACTTACATCCATAATGTCATACAACCATCACTGATGCATCACCGTATTTCTTATCATTATAAACAGAAACTCAATTCTTCTTAAACAATGATTCCTACTTTGAAGTAGGTCTTGAAGGACCATATAGAGAGGACTGGAGCCAATAATCAAAACAGGAAGGCCAGAACTGGTAGATATAGAAAGCTGGAATGAGCATAGCAGGAAAGGACTTCACAGGAGAAAACATGGCTGCTATGAACACCAATTCTGAGGATAGTGATTTCATTTTTTGAAAGGAGCACTTAATTTTGGTTCAAATATTTTTGGAGTTGTTATTGCATAGGGTCCTGTGTTAAGCTGTAAGTTAGAACATTGAACAGGGCAGATATAGTTCTTGTCTCTGTGGATCTTCAACTCAAGAGGTGGACCATTAATTTAAAATGATCGAAAATTAGATGAAAGGGAAAGCCCAAGGACTGGGAGTAAGATCAGAGACCTGAGTAATGTTGTCTGGAATGCCTGCTGCATCACTCACCTCTCCTTTCCTTATAGGTTCTTAAAGGCTTTGGGATGGTCACTGCCACTTACCACTGCATAGCTCTTGGTATATAACTATGTTATTACACCTTTAAACACCACTATTTTGCAAATTCATAAAGACCAGTAGCTGTATTACTTATTTTTGTACCCTCTTCCTAAGGCATTTGATTCCTAACCAGAAGGCTGGTGGTTTAAACCCACCAGCCACTCCTCAGAAGGAAGATTGCACAATCTACTTCTGTAGATACCCCTTTGGAAACCCCAGGGGGGGTTTCTATGAGTCGAATTTGACTCGAAGGCAGTGAGTTTGATTTGGTTTTTGGTTAATGTTTAAACCAACGGTTAGCATGTAGCAGGATGTTGTTGATATCAGCTGTTATCAAGCTGGCCCCCAACGCATACTGACTGCATTCACAATAGAAAGTCATGCTACCGGGTCCTGCACTATCCTCATGATCAGTTTGCTGATGGGATTGTTGTGTTCCATTGGGTTTTCACTGACTGATTTTCAGATGTAGATCACCACAACATTCTCCTTAGTCCATCTTAGTCTGAAAGCTCTACTGAAACCTGATCAGAATCAAGGAAACTTGTAAGCCTCCACTGTCAGATGAGTGGTGGCTTCTCAATGAGCTGCACTCTCTGGGAATCAAACCCAGATCCTTCATGTGAAAGACAAGAATCCTACCACTGAACCATCATGGTCCCCATTCTTTGTAGGTAGAGCGAAGGAATAAATTATCATCTTTCCTTGCCTGTGAAGAGCACAGAACCATTCAATATTTTTCTAAATGGTCTCTGCCATGATGGTTTCAATACTTTTGTAAACCAACAAGCTAAGATGAGTTCCTATAGAGGTCAGCCTTCTCTGTCCCGATACTGTATGCACATTGTTACTGAGCAAATCTGTTTAGGAAATATTACTTGCTCATCAGTCAAACAGAGCTCAGTTTAAAAGAAGAGAAATAATCTAATGCATGCATGAGTGTTTGGGGCTGCATCATGCAGTAATATCATTAACTGCCAAGGGGTGCTCAGAGAAGCAAGGATATCTGGGAGTCTACAATTACTGTTTAGGAATATTGTACTGACATTCCTCCTTTTCCTAACTTGCATTTTATGTTTGCTGTGAGGAGGGGATTGGATTTCAGACTAGAATTAAGTAAATAAGTCATATTAAAATGACAAAATGGGTAAATATAATGGGGAATGAAATGTAAATTGGATTTAGGCAAACACTTTTATACAGCTTTGCCATCCAACCCTATCTGACTGCTTCAGATTCCTACGGTGGCTTCTGTGCAAGGTTCTATTACATGTTGCCACTCAAGGGCATTTGATGTTTTCTCTCTCTGGAAATTCATTTGCATTTAAATGATTTGAAATAATCATAAAAGCCAAGTGCTATGAAGTTTGAAATTAGTTACTGTCTATAAATTGTGATGCCATTAAAAGATGATTGTGGAGAGCTTTGCTGTCTCAAATGTAGGCAGATTAAAATCTAACAAAGTACACCTTGTTACAAACCTGTAAAGAATGATGGGATACAGAGTTAAATTGATTTATTGTCCCAAATCAGTGCCTATAAATTCCATATACTTGAGTTTATTCCCAAAGTAACAAACTTTTTCATCTGGCCTATATCTGTCCTCTTTAAATCTATGGATATTTTGTAGAAGTTGATAGATTTCCTTTTTATCCTTTATGGGGAAATGAAAAGAGGGGAACTGGGTTATATTTTCTTTTCAAAACAGAGGAACTAGTGGTATTATTTAGTAGGAGAGCTTGAAAACCTCAGGTACGTGTTTGAAGACCTTAGGTGAGAGTTACCTCCAACATTGGAACTCTTATTCTGCCCATCTTAGAAGACCCATGAAGCAGTATACTGTTGTTATGTGCTATATGGTTGGTTCCAACGCATAGTGGTCCCATGTTATGAGGAAGTTCAAGTCTCCCCAGGGAGAGGTCCATTTGAATAAAAAGCTAATGGCCATCACTAACTTGCTAGCCATGTGCGTATCCCAGTTGGATAGGGTCTCATCACACATGAGCTCTGCCAAAATTGCTAATCCATGAGGAAAATAAGTGATTGTTGTGGTTTTAAGCCACTAAATTCTATGCACTTCGCTATGCAACAATAGACAACCCAAACAATGCTATTGTTGGAACTTGACACCTGTCATTAATTTTTGTTACATCATCTAAGGACTTTGCCTTCAACTGATCCTTTGTTTCATTTTATTCCTGGCTGCTTTAGGTAGGATTTATAATGCAGTTTTGTTCCCAAGAACAAAACCCAGCTCTGTATGACATATAGATAGGAGAAACTACACAATCTGTTCATTATGCTCCTGCATTCTAAAGGGAAAAGTACAGACACCTGCCCACAAGCCAAAAGTAGTCCAAAGGCCTCCTAAAGTATATCTTGGTTTGTTACAAGGAGGTGGCAATGACAAAAGTCTTGAAGGAAAATGACTAAGGTAGCAGGCAAGAAGGAGGATTAAGACTAATTCTGAAAAATGAGTCCTGCTTCTTCTGACCTTTCCTATTCTAATGTCTACTAAGCCTGTTCACATAACTAGCTTACAAATCTACTCCCATGGAGATGACATCCAATGATAGCAGCTTAAAGTCAATCCCTCTCTATTCTTGGTAATTTTCCTTTATTCTCTCTCTTTTTTTTTTAATTATGTTTTTTAACCAAATCTCTTTCCATTTCAATTCTCGCTTAGAAGAGACTGGTTGCTAGGTGCCATTGAATTGGCTCCAGTTCATAGCGACCTTAGGTGTAACAGACTGAAACATTTCCTCGTACTGCACCATCCTGACAACCCTTACTAAGTTTGCTACAAATACTGTGTCAGTCCATCTCACTGAGGATGCCTCTCTTTTTCTGTGACTTTCTACTTTACTAAGAATGATGTTCTTCTCCAGCTATTCATTTCTCATCCTAAGGCAACAGTAAAGATATTCTCTCATATCTGAAGCTACCAGGAGTGGGAGCATCAAATGGAAAATCCTGCCAGAATCTTTATAGAGTATAAGGGTGGAAGACGAAGTTCATATGTCAAGTTTAAAGGACAGCATCAGAATCTAAACTGGGAGCAGTTAAGTCTTAGGTCTGATTGCTCCTTCACTCCCTCCTTGGTTTTCACTGTCATCCAATCAATTTTTCTTCCTAACTCAGACCCTGAAGAAAGTTGGGAAAATCTAATTAGCTTAGAGGACCTGAGCCTAGGGCTCCATGCAGAGGAAGTCTTGGCACCTCCAGATGCAGAAACTTTGATCGTTGATCCCCTGTGGCCTCTGAGTGCTGGCTCAGCTGCAGGAGATGTCAACCTCTGTAAGATTGAGGACTGGGGACAGATTTAACACTTTGCTGAGTGTCTCAAACTGCACTTATTGATTATAACTATACCTTTGAAGCTATACCCTTGAAGTTATTAAATTATTTTGCAAAAATATGTATTCTTATACTCAAAAGGTGAAATCATTGCAAAAGTAAAATAACAAAGTGACTCACAGGGTTGAGTTTATTTGTGATTACCCATACCATACATTATGGAAGTAAGATGGGGCAATCTACTTCCATAGTGATACTGCCTCGGAAACGCAAGGAAGGGTAGCTATGAGTCAGGTTTGACTCGACGGCACATAACAACAACAATGTACCATACATTAAGAGAAAGTGAGGTGATTTTCTGATTATGTTGATCAACTTAGTACAGCCAAATAACTCATCCAAACTAAAAACTGTCTTATTCATAATGAATAGTTAACTGCATAATGCAAAATTCTCCAATTTAATTTGTGCTTAAAAGATATACTCTTAGTTCAGACCACCATTAGCTATGTAGGCTATTTGGATAGTGTTTGTTGCCCAACTTTTTGCTTTATGTAGCTGACCTGCCTGTAATTTAAGATGCAATCATTGGTCCTATACCCCATCCCCAAGAAGCAAAGTTCTCCATTTTAATTTGGTAGATTTGGGCTGGAAAATACTTTATGAAAGCTGAACTCAAAGCCTTTACATGCCAACAGATGGCATGATGATACATGTAAATGTGTCACATTCTTACAGAGTTTCCTGAAACTCAGGCATATCAGCCTATGTGTGATGGAGCAAGGCAGGTGATAAAACAGAGGCAAGTGGTGACTATGTACCCCTCCTTTAAGAATGTGTCTTACTTTCCTAGAGTTGCTATAATAGAAACAGTACAAGTAATGCCTTTAAAGAACAGGAATTGCTTTCCTCACACTTCAGGAGAGTAGAAGCCCAAACTCAGGGCACAGACTGCAGGGGAAGGCTCTCTCCCTCTCTGTCAGCTCTAGGGGAAGATCATTGTCTGTTTCAGCTTCTACGGTCCTGGCTTCCTCAGTTCCTCGGCAATATTCTCATGGCTTCTGTCTCTCTATTTCTAGATGCGTATTTGGGTGTCTGGAAGCTCTAGTAGAATAGTGCCTAAGGCATTTGACTGCTAACCAGAGGCTGGCATTTCAAACCCATCAGACACTCCTCAGAAGGATGATTAGGCAATATATTTCCATAGAGATACCACCTCAGAAACCCAAGGAGGGGTCACTATGAGTTGAATCAACTCAATGGCAGTGAGTTTGGTTAGTTTTGCTTTATTTGTGTGTCTAAGCTGCTCTTTTTCATAACTCAGAAGAGGTTAGGTTTAGGACACACTGAATGGATATAACTTCATTAATATAACAAAGAAAACCCTGGTTCCAAATAGGATTATATTCACAGTTATAGGGGTTCCAATACAATT
>NW_006922899.1:88127-89448 GCF_000298275.1 Orycteropus afer afer | reverse complement strand
TCTTTCTCCTGCAGAGCTGCTGGGTGAATTCAAACTACCGACCTTTTGGTTATCAGCCAGTTACTTAACCGTTTACACCACTTAGACTCCTTCTTATAAGCATGCAGAGAGATAAAAAGAGTGGTTGTAAAGATGACCTTGTGGCTCTGACCTCAGAGGCAAATAAAACAAGCGCTCAAATGTCAATTGTTTAATGACTAGTTAGCCTTTCCTCTGTTAAATATTTACTCTTGATATTTGTATACCTGTGATTGAAGCCAGAGGATTAAACCATCTGATCAGACTTACAATCAGGGCTGTGATTATATAAAAAGCCCTGGTGTCACAATGGTTAAACACTTGGCTGCTAAGGAAAAGTTGGTGATACAAACCCAGCTGCTTCTCTGGAGAGATGTCCTGGCAATCTACTCCCTTAAAGATTTACAGTCTAGAAAACCCTATGGAGCAGTTCTACTCTGTCCTTAGGGTCTTATGAGCTGGAATTGACTCCACGGAGGCAGATGGGGGAGAGCCCCAGGCAGCAGGGAGCAGCAGCAGACAGGGATGGCAGGAAGAGGTAGGGGGTAGTTCAAGAAGCAAGTGCAGTGGTTGGAACAGCTAAGGAAGGTGGACTTGTCTGTCGGTTTGTCATACTGTGGTGTCTTGCATGTTGCTGTGAGGCTGGAGGCTGTGCTACCAGAGGTAGACCTCTTTCAGTAGAGCTTCCAGACTGAGACAGACTCAGAAGAAGGAAAAGACTATCCACTTCTCAAAGAATTAGCCTGTGAAAACATTATGAATAGTAGGTACACACTGTCTGATATATTACTGGAAAATCTTATGAATAGTCCTGAAATATTGTCCAATCCAATGCCAGAAGATAAGCCCCTCAGGTCAGAAGGAAGTCAAAATATGACTGGAAAGAGCTGCCTCAGAGTAGACCCTACCTTAATGATACGGACAAAATGGAACTTTTGGGGCCTCCATTTGCTGAAGTGGCATGACTCAATATGAGAAGAAAGAGCTGCAAACATCCATTGATAATTGGAATATGGAATGTACGAAGTATGAATCTAGGAAAATTGGAAGTTGTGAAAAATGAAATGCAAGATTGATATCCTAGGCATGTTAGTGAGCTGAAATGGACTGTTTTTCACCATCTTGAATCAGATAACCATATGATCTACTATGCCAGGAATGGCAAACTGAAGATCAATGGCATGACATTCATTGTCACAAAGAGTGCTTCAAGATCTACCCTGGAGTACAATGCACTCAGTGATAGAATAATATCCATGCACTTACAAGGAAAGCCAGTTAATACTACTATTATTCAAATTTA
>NW_006922899.1:85182-87726 GCF_000298275.1 Orycteropus afer afer | reverse complement strand
AGGTGAATTTGAAGATAATTAAAAGAAGTCCTTGACAGTCAAAATACAACCTTGATTACATCCATACTGAATTTAGAGACCATCTAAAGAATAGATGGATGCATTGAACAGAAATGATCAAAAACCAGAATTGTGAGATGACATCAAGAACACCAACCATGAAGAAAGAAAAAGGTCATTAAAAAGATAGGTAAGGAAGAAAAGATCAAAATGCATGTCAGAAGAGACTCGGAAACTTGCCCTTGAATGGAGTGTAGCTAAAGCAAGTGGAGGAAATGACAAGATAAAGGAGCTGAACAGAAGATTTCAAAGAGCACATTGAGAAGACAAAGTCAATTATTATAATGAAATGTGCAAAGACATGGAGTTGGACAACCAAAAGGGAAGAATACATTCAGCATTTCTGAAGCTGAAAGAACTGAAGAAGAAATTTAAGCCTCGAGTTTCAATATTGAAAGATTCTATGGGCAATGTATTGAATGATGCAGGAAACATCAAAAGAAGATGGAAGAAATATAGAGTCACTGTACCAAAAGAACTGGTTGATGTTCATCCATTTGAGGAGGTGGTATATGATCAAGAACCAATGGTACTGAAGGAAGAAGTGAAAGGTGCACTGAGGGAAGTGGTGAAAAACAAGGCTCCCGGAACTGACGGGATATCCATTTAGATGTTTCAACAAATGGATGCTGCACTACAGGCACTCACTCAGCTATGCCAAGAGATTTGGAAGACATCTATCTGGCCAACTGACTGGAAAATATCCGTATTTGTACCCATTCCAAAGAAAGATGATCCCACCAAATGTGGAAATTATTGAACGATATCATTAATATTGCATACAAGTAAAATCTTACTGAAGATAATCAAAAAAATGGTTGTAGCAGTATATTGACAGATAATTTCCAGAAATGTAAACTGGATTCAGAAGAGGATGTGGAATGATGGATATCATTCCTGATGTCAGATGGATCTTGGCTCAAAGCAAAGAATACCAGATAGATGTCTACTTGTGTTTTGTTGACTATGCAAAAGCATTTGATTGTGTAGATCATAACGAATTATGGATAACATTGAGAAGAATGGGAATTCCAGGACACTTAATTGTGTTCATGAGGGACTTGTACACAGAACAAGAGGCTGACGTTTGAACAGAACAAGGTGACACCGCATGATTTAAAATCAAGAAGGGAGTGCTTCAGGGTTCTATCGTTTCACCATACTTATTCAATCTGTATGCTGAACAAAGAATCTGAGAAACTGGACTATATGAAGAAGAATGTGGCTTCGGGATTGGAGGAAGACTCAACAACTATGATATGTTGATGACACAGCTTTGCTTGCTGAAAGTGAAGATGACTTGAAGCCCTTACTGATAAAGATTAAAGACTACAGTCTGCTGTATGTTTTACACCTCAATACAAAGAAAACAAAAGTCCTCATAACTGGACCAATAAGCAGCATCATGATAAATGAAGAAGAGCTTGAAGTTGACAAAGACTTTGTATTACATGGTTCTATAATCAACACCAGTGGAAGCAGCAGTCAAGATATCAGACGTCATATAGCATTGGCCAAATCTGCTTTAAAGGACCTCTTTCAAGTGCTGAAGAGCAAAGATGTCTCCTTGAGTATTAAGGTGTGCCTGATACAAGGCATGGTATTTTCAGTTGCCTCATATGCATGCAAGAGCTGGACAATTAATAAGGAAGACCAAAGAAGAGTCGATGCTTTTAAGGTGTGGTGTTGGAGAAGAATGCTGAAAGTACCATGTACTGCTGAAAGAACTAACAAATCTATCCTGGAAGAAGTGCAGCCAGAATGCTCCTTGGAAGTGAGAATGGCCAGACTTCGTCTCACCTACTTTAGTCACATTATCAGAAGGGACCATGCCTTGGAGAAGGATATCATGCTTGGTAAGGTGGACGGTTGATGAAAAAGGAGAAGGCCCTCAACAAGTTGGATTGACATGGTGGCGGCAATGATGGGCTCAGGTATAGCAAAGATCATGGGGTGGTGCAGGACTAGGCAGTGTTTCGTTCTGCTGTACATGAGGTCTCTATGACTCAGAGATGACTCAACAGCATCTATCAACAACAACAGAAAGCAACATATGTGATTATGGGGTTTGAATTCCTAGCCTCACAAATCAAATCAAATAAAAGCAACACACTACTTCCAGATAGCTCCATTACATATCTCTAGTGGAGGAAATTGCTGATTCACTGTCAGGACAAGACAGACTAGAGTAAGGCCTGTAATACCAAACCAAATGAGTTGCCCTCCAGTTGATGTCAATTCACAGGGACATTACGTGTTTCAAAGTAGAGCTGCATGTTCTAGGGTTTTTAATGGCTGTGACCTTTAGAAATAGATTGCCAGGACTTTCTTCTGAATTGCCTTTGTGTAAATTCAAACTGCCAACCTTTAAGTTAGTAGTTGAGCACTTACCTAGGAGGAAAGTTTAGGCTACTTAGGTTTGTGACACCCAGGGACTTACGGGCTGTATTAGAGGTATTAACAATCCATAAAAATAGAAGAAAC
>NW_006922899.1:79835-85037 GCF_000298275.1 Orycteropus afer afer | reverse complement strand
GGGTTTGAACCACCAGCCTTCTGGTTAGCAGTCAAGTGCCTTAGCCACTATGCTACCAGAGCTCCCTGATGGTAGACGTCTCCAAAAGACCATGAGCTCATCCAGGGAGGATCTATGCCCACTTTAGTTGGTTTCTAACCTATAGTAATTCTTTGTATCAGTAATGGTGCTTCTGGATGCAACTAACAGAAGGCTCAATTTAACTGATTTACATAACAAGGAATATATTAATTTATATCTGTGGGAATTAGCTTATGTCTATACATACGAAAGCTGGACAATGAAAGAGGAAGACCAAAGAAGAATTGATGCATTTGTATTATGATATTGGCAAAGAATACTGAATATACCATGGACTGCCAGAAAAGCAAACAAAGCTGTGTTTGAAGAAGTACAGCCAGAATGCTACTTAGAGTTGAGGATGGTGAGACTCGGTCTCATACAATTTGGACATGGTATGAGGAAGGACCAGTCACAGGAGGAGGGCATCACACTTGATAAAGTACAGAGTCAGTGAAAAAGAGGAAAACCCTTCATGAGTAGGGTTGACACAGAGGCTGCAACAATGGCCTCAACATGCCTATTATTTTGAGGATGGTGCAGGACCAGACAGCATTTTGTTTTCTCATATGTGCTCTGATTCACTATGATTCACACAAAAAGCAACGTTTCTGGGTAGTCTGGGTAGTGTGGCTCCAGGGTTGGCTGTTCAGTGTTGCATCAATGTCATCACATTCCCAAGTCCTTTCCATCTTTCAATTTCACCATCTTTATTAATTTGATGTTGTCTTTGCCTGGAGCCCCTCACGGTCATTTTCTGTGAAGAAGAGAGGTTATTTCTTCCTCCCACTCATTCCTAAGGTATAGGACTTTCATAGAAGACACTCCAGCAAACTCATCCTCATATTCATTGACCAAAACTGGTTCATAGTCCTCCCACAAATCAATCATTACTAATGGGAAAAGGATATCAATCCTTGGGATGAAATGAATCAGGATTTGACTCTGAGCTATGTGGGGAAAAGATAGACACTAACCCAAATCAGAGATTCTTTTCTGGGTACATAACCAACAATGTGTAACCTCATTGTTGAATATGTATTAAATTGAATTGTTGGGTGAAGATGGAATAGCAAATTCCAGGCAGAGGGTTCCACATTAACAAGGTCAGAGGAAGCTCCTAGGTTGTCCTGGTTGGACTGTTACTTCTCTGACCTTTCTATCTTCAGTCTCTTCCCTTCTTATCTCTCCTGCACATGATTTCCAGGGTCATCTTCCATTTTAAAATGTCACTGGAATTATTCTCCTGCTTCCAATAATATAGTTAGCATAAACAGACTTGAATTTCGGTTCTCATTTCTAACCCAATGTGCCTCCCTGCAAACCATGAGATCTCCTTTATTTATTTTTATATTGTTATAAGGGAATCAAAGCATATCACACTGTGACAGGAAAGGGACATGAAGTTTTGGCAGGAAACTGCAAGGTAATTTATACCGAATTAAACCTGATGTAATTAACAGAAGTGCACTGTGCTATTCTTTCCATGAGGACATTTTAATGATGTAGCAAAGGAAGTGGTATGCATTGAGAAAATGGAGCTTTGGTTGTTAGTTTAGAAACGAAACATAAAGGAGCTCCCTGATCCAAGGTGAGTTGAGGCCCTGTTTTGTATCATCACAGTAAGAAGAGAACTGGCTAAAACAGGAGAACAGTGCTGACATCCACAGAAAAAAATACAGACATAGCAGGTTTCTAAAAGGACAGCATTGCAGTATTGTCTAGCCATTCCCGGGCCTAATGAGCCAAGATTCAAAAATTACTCTATGATTTAGTTTCTTATGTTGAAATAATTGTAGGTTCACAGGAAATTGCAAAGGTAGCAGAGAGAGGACCTCTGTATATGTTGCCCTGGTTTCCCAGTGGTTCCATCATTCATAATTACAGCATAATAGCAAAACCAAGAATTTGATGTTAGTATTACATGTGTGGACAGTTGTATGTCATTTTATCATGTGTGAATAATTGTGCAAAAAACCCTGGGTGTCACAAATAATTGTGCAAAAGTCCCTGGGTGTCACAACTACTAACCTAGAAGTGGTGATTCAAATGCTGCCAGCTGTGCTGCAGAGGTAAGGCCTGGTAATGTGTGTCTGCAAAGATTACAGCCAAGAAAACCTTATGGAGAAGCTCTATTCTGTGAAACACAGGGTTGTCATGAGTCAACTCAACAACAAGAGGTTTGGTTTTTGTTTTGATTGTATTATCTCTATACAGTCACAATGCACTCTGTTCTCTCTCCCGTTATCTCTCATCCCTGGCATCCTGTATTTTGTTTTCTATTTCAATAATTGTGTGAATTCATATATAAATGGTATTATACAGTATGTGACCTTTTGAGATTGGAATTTTTTTACTTAGCAAAATGCCTTCCATATTAACCCAAGGTGTGGCATGCATTCTTTTTTTTTATCGCTGAGTAGTATTCCATGGTATACATGTTCCACAATTTAACAATTCACATATTAAGGAAAATTAGAGTATTCCTAATTTTGGGAAATCTAAAATAGTCTATGTTCTAATTGTACATGTTTTTTGTTTGAACATAAGTTTGAATTTTTCTAAGATAAATGCCCAAGAAAACAATTTAATCATAAAACCAAACCCAAAAAAAGTCAGCTAATACTAGCTATTTTACAAACTGCTTGTCTGTGCCTAATACACTGTCTGTCTGTCTATCTACCTATCTATCCATCATCTATCTATCTATCTATCTATCTATCTAATCTATCTATCTACCATCTATCTATCTATCTATCTATCTATCTATCTATCATCTATCATCTATCCATCCATCTATCTATCTATCTTTAGTGGGGGATTGGCAAGCACAAAATATGTAGGAGAGGTGGCACTAGAGATTCCTGAACTCTTTTGTCCCCAAATCTGTAGGTCAGGTAATAGGAAGGGTGAAAAGTACAGGGACTTTGGCTACATGTCTATTTAGAGTTTGGAGAAAAAGCTCCTTCAGCAACCCCTCCTTTTTGATCTTCAGCAGATTGGATGAGGTGCACTCACACTATAGAGGGTAATCTGCTTTACTTAACTGATGCATTTAACGGATTGGTTATCAGGAGGGACTGGTGCCTGGAGAAACTTATCACGCTTGTTAAAGTTGAAGGTCGGTGAAAAACAGGAAGACTTTCAGCAAGGTGGATTGACACAGTGTCTGTGAAAATGGACTCAAACATGGTAACTGACCGTGAGGCGGGTGCAGGACTCAGCCAAGTTTTGTTCTATCGTACATAGGGTTTCTTTGAGTCAGAACTGAATTGATGTCACTTAACAACAAGAACAATTACTACTACTTTATAATAGCATCTAGATCAGTGTTTGATTCACTGGCACCAAGGCCTAGCCCAACTGATACACAAAATTAACCAAAGCACTGAGAAACTCTTTTAAAGGGTGGCTGTGTTCTTTACATTGATGCTAGCAATTTATTAAGAGTCTACTTTTTCTATTTCCTTATCACAATTGGTGGTGTCACTATTTTTCATTTTAGGTTTTCTACTAGCCACTCCTCAGAAGGAAGATGGGGCAATCTACTTCCATAGTGATACTGCCTTGGAAACCCAAGGAGGGCTTGCTATGGGTTGGGTCTGACTCAACAGCACATAACAACAACAATAGGTGTGTAGTGATATATCATCATACTTTTAATTTATATTCTGTATAAGAAGATGGTGATCTACATTCATAAAGATTAAACCCTCAGAAACCCAGTGGGGGTGGCCATAAGTTGGAGACAACTTGACAGCAGTGGGTTTGTTTTGAATGATACTTTACGTGCTTAGTTTAGGTGCTTAGTTTCCATATAACAAGGATCATGAAGCTGGTGCAGGACCCGGTGGTGTTTCATTCTGCAGGGTATAGGGTCGCTATGAGTCAGAGACAACTTGACGGCACCTGACAACAACAAGTTTCCATGTGAATGTCTTCTTGGTGAAATAGCACTTCACGTCTTTTACTCATTTCCTAATTGGATTGTTTTTGTTCTTTCTACTGACTTTTAACAGATTTTTGTATGTTACAGATATGAGTATTTTGTCAAATATGTGGCAAAAACTTTCTCCTAATATGTAGCTTGTCTTTTCATTTCTTTTACAGAATATTTTGGAGATAATAAATTTTTAATTTTGATAAAGTAGAATTTATCATTTTTTAATGGGATCCTCTTCTTGTGTCATTTCTGAGAACTCTGTACAAACCTAGGTTTTGGAGATTGTCTCCTGTTATCTTTTAGAAGTTTTATCATTTTATGTATACACCTATAACCCATTTGACTTAATTATTGCTGTTATAGTTAGGTGCCATTGAGTCATCTCCAACTCGTAGCAACCCTATACACAGCAGAGCAAAACACAACCCGGTCCTGCACCAGCTCTGTGATCCCTACTATACTTGAGCCCATCACTACAGTAACTGTGTCAATCCATCTCATTGAGGGCCTTCTCCTCTTGACCCTCCGCTTTACCAAGCATGACCTTCTTCTCCAAGGAATGCTCCCTTCTGATAACATGGTCGAAGTAGGTGAGACGAAGTCTGGCCATTCTCACTTCCAAGGAGCATTCCAGCTGCACTTCCTCCAGGACAGATTTTCTAATTCTTTTAGCAGTCCATGGTACTTTCACAATTCTTCACCAGCATCACAAGTCAAATGCATTGACTGTTCTTCTGTCTTCCTTATTCATTGTCCAGCTCTCACATGCATATTAGGTGATTAAAAATACCATGGCTTGTATCAGGTGCACTTTGGTCCTCAAGGAGACATATTTGCCCTTCAGCACTTGAAAGAGGTTCTGTGCAGCTGATTTGCCCAGTGCTATACATTGTCTGATGTCCTGACTGCGGCTACCATTGTTGTCCTTTGTAGAACCAAGCAATGTGAAGTCTTTGACAACTTCAATCTTTTCTCCATTTATAATGATGCTGCTTATAGATACAGTTGTGAGGATTTTTGTTTTCTTTATATTGAGATGCATCTATACTGCAGACAGTATTCTTCAATCATCATCAGTAAGTGCCTCAAGTCATTCTCACTTTCAGCAAGCAAACATGTTGACAGAGTATCGTAGGTTGTTAATGATTCATCCTCCAATCCTGATGCAACGTTCTTCATATAGTCCAGCTTTTCAGATT
>NW_006922899.1:69332-75790 GCF_000298275.1 Orycteropus afer afer | reverse complement strand
CTTGGTAAACAGAGCCTACCCTTAGGTTGTGTTTTCACTTAGGTTTTTCCACTAGTTGGTGTCTAAACCACTTCTGTATATTTCTTTTCAAATTCAGGCTCCAGGATTATCTTCTGTATCTCTGTCAATTGTTTCTCTTTTCTTTGTTGAAGAGGGTTTGTGGAGCTTGTCTGCCTATTCCGCATCTCGCTGGAAGTTGGTTTTTGTCTTTTGTAATGTGTTTCACTCTGCACTGCCTTAACTAGGCCCTACAATTTTTCATATATTGCATTCTCATTTTCACTTTGTCTTGCATGTTTTTTTTAAATTTCCTTTAAGACTTTCTCTTTGGCCCATGGGTTATTTAGAAATATGTTGTTTCATATCCAAACACTTGCCAACTTTTCTCTTATACATTTCTGGATTCATGTCATTGTGTTAAGAGAATGCACTATGCATGATTTCAAATCTTTTAAGCTTCTTTGAGGTGTGTTTCTTTTGAGGTTTGTTTTATGATCTATCCTGTACTAATTTCATGTATTCTGTTATTGTTGGGTGGAGTGGTGTATATATGTCAATAATATCCTTTGATAAATTGTTTTGTTTAGATCTTTTATATTCTTGCTGCTTTTCTGTCTAGTAGTTTTATCAGTTGCTGAGACAGGTATATTAAAATTTCCAACTATAACTGTGGATTTGTCCAATTCTTCTTCCACTTCTGTAAGTTTTATTTTATATGTTTTTCCAGCTCTGTGGTTTGGTGCATAAATAATTAGAATTTTTCTGTATTTTTGGTGGTTTAATATTTTTAAAATTATATTTTGTCCCTTTATGTACTTACTGGGAAGGAGCTCTCGTGGTATTGTGGTTAAGGTGTTTGGCTTCTAATCAAAATGTCAGTGGTTTGAACCCACCAGCCACTCCATGGAAGAAATATGAGACAATTTGCTTCCATAAATATTTACAGCCTTGGAAAGCCAATGGGGGTTCACTATGAGTCAGAATAGACATGTTGGCAGTGAATTTGCTTTTGGTGTATGTACTTAGTAATTTTTTGTCTGAGTTTATTTTTTATTTTGATAGAGCTACTTCTGTATTCTTGTTATTATTTTCATGATATGACTTTTTCTATCCTTTTACTTTCAAACTACCTATATAATTAAATTCCTGTTGAGTTTTTTGCAGACAGTATAGAAGTGACCCATTTTCATTTTAAGTATATGTTCTGCAAATCTCTGTTTTTTATTGGAATATTTATACCATATATATTTAATGTAATTATTAATATATTTTTTGAAAGTTGCTGTTGAGTTGATTCCCAATCATGGTAACCCCATGTGCTATAGAATACAGCTGCTCTATAGAACTTTCCTGACTGTAATATTTATGGAAGCAGATTGCCAGTCTCTCAGCCATGGCACCACTGGGTGGATTTGAACTGCCAACATTTAGGTTGGTAGCCGATTGCAATCTGCTTATGTTTTCCAGGGACCTCTTAAATCTGACATTTTAATATTTTATTTATTATTTTATTTTATGTTTGTTTTCTTTCTCCCATTCTTTTGGTCTTTTTGTGTGTTCTGTGCAAAACATTTTATAATTAGATTTTGATTTACACATATGTTTTGAGGAAAACATGACATAAACACCAGGTGTCATGAAAGTAGAAATCATAAACTGATGGCTTATGGGACAAATCTTGTCCAAGATTCCTTCGGCTTGGTCAGGAGATGAATTCCAAATATGAATTTCAGCTTGTCGCACTGTGGTGGCTTGCATGTTGCTGCGATGCTGGAAGCTATGACGTCAGTATTTCACCAGCAGTGTCACCTATAGTGGTCAGATTTAAGCAGAGCTTCCAAACTGAAATAGACTAAGAAGAAGGACTTGGTGGTCCACTTTTGAAAAAAAATGGCCATTGAAAACCCTATGAATATCAGAGAAACATTGTCTGATGGACCAGGCAGTGTTTTGTTCTGTGGTTTATAGGGTGTCTATGAGTTGAAACAAGCTCTAGCACATATAACAAAAACAACAGAACAAAACACTGATGAGTCCTGTGCCATCCACACAATCTATCCCGTGCTTGAGCCCATCACTGTAGCCACTCTTTGAAAACATCTTCTTGAAGGTCTTCCCCTTTTACTCTGACCATCCACTTTACCAAGCATGATAACTTGCTCCAGGAACTGTTCTCTTCTGACCACATGACCAAAGTAGGTGCATTGAAGTCTGGCAACACTCACTTCTAAGGAGAATTCCTGCTGCACATCTTCCAGGACAGACTTATTTGTTCTTCTGGAAGTACACACTATTTTCAGTGTTCTTAACCAACACCACGGTTCAAAGGCATCAACTCTTCTTCAGTCTTCCTTATTCATTGCCCAGCCTTCACATGCACATGAGCCAATTGAAAATACCTTGGCTTGGGCAGAGACACCTTATTCTTCAAAGTGACATATGGAAATCTTTGCTTCTTAACACTTTGAAGAGGGTTTTTGCAGAAGATTTGCTCACTGCAGTAGGATGTCTGATTTCTTGACTGCTGTTTCCATGGATGTTGATTGTAGATCCAAGTAAGAGTAATTTCCTGACCACCTCATTTTTTTTTTTTCTCCATTTGTTGTAATGTTGCTATTGCTCTTGTTTGAAGATTTTTATTTTCTTTATGTGGAGTGTAATCTATATTGAAATCTGTAGTCTTTGATCTTATTAGTAAGTACTTTTAATCATCTTCACTTTCAGCAAGCAAGGATATATCATTTGTTTATTGCAGTTTGCTTATGATTCTGCTCCCAATCCTGGTGTTGTGTTCTTCTTCATACAGTCCAGTTTCTCAGATTATTTGCTCAGCATATAGATTGA
Source organism: Orycteropus afer afer (assembly GCF_000298275.1). Taxonomy (NCBI): domain Eukaryota; kingdom Metazoa; phylum Chordata; class Mammalia; order Tubulidentata; family Orycteropodidae; genus Orycteropus; species Orycteropus afer. The sequence continues at coordinate 72,946 of NW_006922899.1, read as the reverse complement.
ACAAATATGGTGAAATGATACAAACTTGAGGTACACCCTTCCTGATTTTAAACCATGCAGAATCCCCTTGCTCTGTTTGAAAGACAGCATCTTGTTGTATGTACAGGTTCTTCATGAGCAGAGTTAAGTGTTCTGGAACTACCATCCTTGGCAATGCTATCCATAATTTTTATGATTCATATAGTCAAATGTCTTCACATACTGAATAAAACACAAGTAAACATCTTTTTGTTATTATTTTCTTTCAGCAAACATCCATCTGACATCAGCAATGATATCCCTTGTTCCACACCTTCTTCTTAAACCAGCTTGAATTTCTGAAGTTCCCTGTCAATATACTGATGCAACAGTTTTTGTATTATCTTCAGCAATATTTTAGTTGTGTGTGATATTAAAGACATTGTTCAATAATTTCCACATTCTGTTGGTTCACCTTTCTTTGGAATGGGCACAAATATGGATCTCTTCCAGTCACTTGGTCAGGCAGTTGTCTTGCAAATTTATTGGCATAAATGAGTAAGCACCTCTAGTGCTGCATCCATTTGTTGAAACATCTGAAAGAGTATTCCATCAATTCCTGGAGGCTTGGTTTTGTTTTTGCCAGTTCCTTCAATGCAGCTTGGACTTCTTCCTTCAATTCCACTGGTTTTGATCATATGCCACCTCCTGAAATAGTTGAACATCAACCAGTTCTTTTGATATAGTGATTCAGTGTATTCCTTCCATCTTCTTTTGATGCTTCCTGTATCATTAAATACTTTTTCCATAGTACCCTCCAATACTGCAACTTGGGGCTTGAATTCTTTCTTCAGTTCTTTCAGCTTGAGAAGTGTCTAGTATGTTATTACATTTTATTTTTCTAATTCCAAGTCTTTGCTCATTTCATTATAAAACTTTATTTTGTCTTCTTGAGTTGCCCTTTGAAATATTCTGTATAAATCTTTTATTTCATTATTTCTTTTATTTGCTTTAGCTACTCTCCACTCAAGAGCAAGTTTCAGAATCTCTTCTGACATCCATTTTGGTCTTTTTTTCTGTCTTTTTAATAACCTATTGCTTTCTTCATCTATTATGTTCTTGATGTCATCCTGCAACTCACAACAGCACACAATCTGCCACAGTATGGCAAATGGACAGACAAGTGGTGGACAGTAAATGGTAGAAGCAGAGAAATTTAATATTACAAGGAATCTAAGAGACGAGAAACCAAAAAAAAAAAAAAAAAAAAAAACTTCCGTCAAGTCAATTCTGACTCATAGTGATCCCCATTAGGGTTCCAAGGCTTTAAATCTTTATAGAGTAGATTTCCTCATCTTCCTCCCATGGAGAAGCTGGTGGGTTTGAACTACTGGCCTCCTAGTTAGTAGCCAAATGTCTTACCCACTGCATCAACAGAGCTCCTTTGAGATTAGAAAAATGAGATTATTGACCGTAGTTGTGACAAAGGTTGAAATTTTGATGATTCTCAATATTGATAAAAGCAAGGGAAAAACAAATACTCTCAGGTATATCTAATTAGGTTGTACATTTGTATATTTTCCTGTCTACAACTTGATAATGTGTGTCAAAACATATTATGTGCATACTGGCTTACTGTCTTTGCACTGCCTCAAAGTGTCAACTTCAGAGAACACAAATTTATTTTCTTAAAGTTTTGGAGACTAGAACACCCAATCAGGATCCCAGTTGTGCCAATTTCTGTGGGGGCTTTGAGAGAGAAACTGTTACATGTCTCTCTCTTAATTTCTGGTGGTAGTCTGCAATCCTTGGGATTCCTTTGTTCCTTATGGGTGAATCTACCACCATCATTACCTGATACCTGTCTTTCACTTGTGTGTCTCCTTTTTTATAAAACACCAGATTAGGACCCAACCTATTCCAGTGTGATGTTGTTAACTGATAACATCTACAAAGATAAATCATATTCCTGAAAAAAAAAATCACATTCAGCAATACAGTAGTTTGGACTTCAACATATCATTTTAGGGGGCAAAATTAAATCTGCAACACACCATCTAATACAATAATTCCACTTCAAAAAAATTTGTTTAATCAACAAACATATAATGAAATTGTAATATGGGCCATATAATATAGTTTGGACCTCAGGATATAAAGATGAATAAGATATTTGAGGCTATATTTCATATGAAGTTTCCATTTTGGTGGGAATTTATCCTAAGTAAATGACTGGAGAGATGTACACAAATTTTGTACAAGGGTATTTATATCACATAGTTGGTGATAGTTACAAATAGGATCCAAATGTCATCAATACAGATGTATTGAGTACATCAATACAGATGTATATAGAGTAGATAAATTAATAATAGCACAGTACAGAAATTCATATAATGCAGCCATTTAAAGGTGAAGACAGGATATAGCTAAATAACTGTTCTACTCATCTGTCAGTTTGTCATACTGTGTGACTTGCACATTGCTGTGATTCTGGGTGCTATGTCATCAGTATTTTGAATACAAACAGGGTCATCCAAGGAAGACTAGAAAGAAGGACCTTTGTTTATTGACAAAAGGGGTATTTTTGGTTTAAGGTTTAAAGATTATCTCAGCATAATTGTTTCATGGTTTATCTAGTCTCTATCACTCAAGAAAGTCTAGAGTTCATTTGAATTTGAAATTATATTCTGCATTTTCCTTTTTTTTTTTTATCAGGAATCTTCTATAGTAAATTGGCCTAGAAAAGTGTTTAGAGCTTCTGTTCTACCTTCTTATTTGTCGTATAGTGTCTGGGGTCTTAAGAACTTGCAAGCAGCCAACCAAGGCATAATTGGTCTCTCTTTACCAGGAGAAAGAGGATGAAGAAGCATCAGGAATAGATATAGGAAATGGCATGTGTGTCTAATTGCCTCCATGAACAACTGCCTCCTTTGCCAGGAGACCAGAAGAACTGGATGGTGACTGGGTACCATTACTGAACATTTTGGTCAAAGATTCTATAAAATAATCCATAATCATTCTTCTTTCTCTTTTTTTAAGACAAAATGCTGGCTTTGACTCCATGATTTTTGATCAGTGCTTCTCCTTTCTCATCCTTTAAAAGCTACAGGATCTTGATCAAGTCACACATAAAACTGGGGAGTATTACCTAACTTTCTTATTTCACACGTTTGTATTAAGGAGCAAATGAAATAGTGACACAATATTGTTTTGCAAAGAATGTAGTGGTATATTTGATTACTCTTACCATTACTATAATCTACAGCTCTATACTGCAGAACTGTAGGTATGATCTGCCCTGATAATTATTAATATTTAATTACATAATAATTAATGCTGTTGCATGGAGTAAATTGTAGTCAATGTCATGAGACAAAGTGTATGTGAACTGCTGTATGGAAAATGAATTTGCTCTGTAAACTTTCACCCAAATCACAATTGTTGTTGTTGTTGTTAAGTGCCGTTGAGTCGTTTCCGACTCATAGCGACCCCATGCACAGCAGAACGAAACACTGCCCGATCCCGCGACAGCTTCACAGTCCCTGCTATACTTGATCCCATCATCGCAGCCACCATATCAATCCATCTTGTTGAAGGCCTCCCCCTCTTTGGTCGACCCTCCACCCTACCAAGCATGACATCCTTCTCCAGGG